>NC_135505.1:19884072-20124072 GCF_052857255.1 Amblyomma americanum | reverse complement strand
GAATCTGGTACGCCAAATGGGCAGCAGCGCGCGCCGACCAACACGGGGATGGAACAAAGATATATTGTGCCAAAAAACGCGTAGAGTCCCCCGCAGCCGAGCTGGTTGGGGGGGAGAGCAGTAATAGCTGTGCTATTGTAAGCGTTTTTGGAGAATCCTGCCCGATTGCCAAATTTGTGGTAAACGGGGTCACTTGCAATCTGTTGGTTGACACTGGCTCCCGGATAACGCTCCTTAAGCAAAAGTTTTTTGATCTGCTGACAAGGAAGGGAGACAGGCAGGTGCATGAGGCCCGAGAATCTCCGAAAGTAAGATTCGTGGGCATCACAGGAGCTGACCTCGGCACGGGAGGACTGTACCTTTTGCGCTTCACAATCGGGAACGAAAGTTTTGACCATCCCAGCTACATTTGTTCCGATGCTGTGTCGTTGCCGGATGGTATATCGGGCCTCGTAGGTCAGGACCTGTTACGGCAGCATGGCATCGATCTCATATTAAGCCAGAACTGCCTTTCCTGTCGCGGGGCTTTGGTCCCATTAGCAAATCGAGAGGCCGAGTACGTTGCACGAGTGGACTATGGGGAACAGAGCGCGAAACAGGGCTCGCTAACACACGCGGGCGTTAGTGTTAGGACAACAAGAGAAACAGTGGTGCCTCCTCGGTCAGAGATAATCTGTGTGGGAGCGATGTCAGCTCAGATTGATGAGGGACACATAGGAGTCGTTGAACCTATAGAGGGGCTCGCAATAGGACTGAGTGTGGCGGGCTGTTTGGTCACGGTTGACTCAAAGAAAAGGGTTCCCGTCCGCTTATGTAACTACTCGCAACAAGAGCTTCACCTGCCGAAACACAAAAAAATAGCTACATTCTCCACGGCTGAGGTAGATGAGCAGGGTACCCCGATTTGCACTACGGGCCTCGTCAATGAAAGGAAAGGAAAAGAAGGGAACCTGCAGTTTGACCTCTCTCACACCGACTGCAAGGAGCGAGGAAGAGTTGAGGGTCTCCTGCAGCGCTACTCGGATGTGTTCGCTGCATCGAAGCTAGACCTGGGAAAGTGCGGAGTGATTAAACACCGCATTACGACTGGCGACTCGCCACCAGTGTACCAACGGGCCTATAGAATTCCCTACTCACAAAGAGAGGAAATGGATAGGCAGGTCCAAGAGCTAATCGACAAAGGCATTGTTGAGCATTCCAAGTCGCCGTGGGGGGCACCGGCACTTCTAGTTGAGAAACCCGATGGTTCATTTCGACTGGTAATAGACTACCGGCGATTGAATTCCATTACAAGGATAGATCCCTACCCGCTGCCACAGGTGCAGGAAACCCTCGCGCAGCTTGGGTCAGCCAAGTATTTTACAGTTGTCGACCTCGCATCGGGGTTCTGGCAGATCGAAATGGATCCAAACGATGTCGACAAAACCGCATTTAACACCCCGTCTGGCCACTTTCAGTGGAGACGCATGCCGATGGGACTTGTTAACAGCCCTGCAGTCTGGCAGAGAACTGCGGACGTAATCTTGGCCGGTTTGCTGGGAAAGAGGTGCTTCGTCTACATGGACGATATAATAATTTACAGCAGCACCTTTGCCGAACACTTGGAGGCCATTGAGGAAGTGCTGGTCAGATTGCGAGCTGCTGGCTTAAAATTGAAACCTTCAAAGTGCCAACTTCTACAGCGGCAGGTCAAATACCTTGGACATATCGTTTCCGCAGACGGCGTAGAACCTGAAGCGGGAAAGTTAAGTAGCGTCCGCGACTTCCCTAGACCAACTGGAGTTCGAGGCGTTCGCGTGTTTCTTGGCTTAGTCGGATACTACCGAAGGCATGTGCGAGATTTCGCCCGAATCGCAAAGTCACTGACTGCACTAACAGCAAAAAACATAGAGTTCGTATGGTCGGAGGAGGCAGAGGTGGCGTTCGAAGAACTAAAGGAAAAATTAATAACCGCTCCCTTGCTAGGATATCCAAACTTCAGCCAGCCTTTCATTGTAGCGACTGACGCCTCGAAGTTTGCAGCGGGTGCAGTGCTGTCTCAGAATTTTGACGGCAAGGAGCACCCTATCGCGTTCGCGAGCCGGCAATTCAGTCCAGTCGAGCAGCGGTACAGTGCCACTGAGCGGGAGTGTCTTGCAGTGGTTTGGGCCGTGCGGCACTTTCGGTGCTACCTCTATGGCCACAGATTCAGGCTAGTGACCGACTGCCAACCCCTTAAGTGGCTTCTAAACGTGAAGGATCCGAGCTCGCGCCTCGCGCGCTGGAATCTGCAACTTCAGGAATACGATTTCGAGATAGAACACAAGCCAGGCAAGGTGCACACTAACGCGGACGCATTAAGTCGAGCTAACCTGGTACGCACCGTGAATGAGTTTTGTCCGGCCATAGATACAAACGATCTCCGCACCGAGCAGCGAAAGGACAAAGGGCTAGAGAAAACATTTCATGCCATTTCTGGGGGGATCGCCCGGGATCCCGACAATTGTTACTTTGTTGACAACGAAGGAACCCTACGAAAGCGCACCCGGCCTACGCGGTCAGGAAGGAAGGCTAGCCAGGTGTGGGAAAGGGTGGTGGTACCAAAGTCAATGGTGCCGCACGTCTTGAGGGTTTTTCACGATGCCCCATACGCGGGCCATTTTGGAGTAATGAAGACGCAAAGGAGGTTGGAGCGCTACTACTATTGGCAGGGCATGCGTTCAGATGTTAAAGAGTACTGCGCTAACTGCCGTTCTTGCCTGGAAAGAAAAACTCCGAAAAACCGCAGGCCGGCCCCCCTTCAGGAATTCGAGGAAGTCTCGACGCCTTTTGAGAGGGTTGGCATGGATATCCTAGGCCCACTTCCGACTACGACAACAGGAAACAAATATGTACTGGTGTGCGTTGACCACCTAACGAAGTATGCTGAGATAACAGCACTGCCCGACCAAAAAGCAGAAACTGTGGCACGTGCCTTTGTAGAAACAGTGGTTCTGCGGCACGGCGTTCCGCGGCAGTTGTTGACGGATCAAGGGTCAAACTTTGTGTCGAGGTTGATGAAAGATGTGTATAACCTTCTGGGAATTGACAAAAGACAGACCACCCCTTACCACCCGGCTTGTAACGGTGCTGTGGAGAGGCTTAATCAAACAGCAAGCAAACTGTTATCCCATTATGTTTCGCGAGACCAACAGGATTGGGACCTCTGGATACCGTTTGCTGTTTTTTTCTTACAACACGGCGGTGCACGAGAGCTCCGGTGACTCCCCTTTCTACCTCCTGTACAGTCGCGACCCAGACACACCGAATGCGGTGGTTGATGGACAGAGACGGGTGCCATACGGGTCACTAGATGATTATCGAGCCGAACTGACGTCTCGATTGCAAGTGGCCCATGACGTAACAGCCGAAGCATTACGGGAAGCAGCCGACAAAAGAAAAAGGCGGTTCGACACTAGGGCTAGGGCGGTTCCTTTCAGGGTGGGAGACCGCGTATACCTTGAGTGTGTGCAGGTCAAGGCAGGGCTTACCCGTAAGTTAACGCCCAAATGGAAAGGACCTTACTGCATAGTAGAGCAGCTATCGCCGGTTAATTTTCGGATTCGGGAGATCGCAGGGGCCTCAACCGCTGTGGTCCATGCTAACCGGTTAAAGCAAGCACCAACATGCTCGCCTCTTTCTGAAACGGCTGCCTCAAGGGAACAGGAGGGGGAGGATAACCTTCGCACGGAGCCCGCCATTGTAAATAACCCTGCATTGCAGAAAAGCGGTCAGAGCGGCCGGCACAAAAATTTCAGTCCATGTGATGAACTGGAACACTTCATGCAGTCGCAGCTCGGAGGCGCCCTTCTCGAGGAGGAGGCATTCCAATCTGGCAGACGTATTCCAGCCGCTAGGTACTACCTCCGTAACCGAGTAGTGAACAGGGAGGTACCTCGCTAAGACTACATTTCCTTGTTTTGTACATTACAAGTGTGCTTCGTTTAGTTTCATTTTTTGTTCGTTCTCTTGTTGGAGATGTTGTACATACTGTTAATTATGGTCTTATATTGTGCACTCGAGTGGTATCTACGGTGAAGAATTGTTCTGAAACTCCGCTCTGGCTCGGTGCTCGTGGGGAAGAAAGGAGCGACTTGTGCGGGATACTGGCCCGAACAGCGCGGCGTGTGTGTGTGCGCGTGTGTGTGTATGACGAATTCCTAATGTTCAATGAACATTCCTTTTAAGAAGGAGCGGATGTGACGATTCGTGCACATGCACCGGTGCCACGGCGAGCCTGTCAGTGACTTTTCCTGGAGACGGTTGGCCGCGCCGTCCTGGGGTCGGGTCGCAGCGGAGAGACATGACCATATTTGGTTGTGGCGGAGAAACATGACCATATATGGTAACCGTCGACGGCCCTGTCGAACGACGCTTGAGTGTCCCCTTCATTATGCACCCCTCGAGAGCCACGGGGGAGTGGACAAAGGCGCGGCCACGGCTGAAGAAAGAAGAAAAGGCTTTAAAAGCGGAAGCCGACGGGAGGAAAGGGGAGAGCGATCGGGGCGAGTGGACGAGGGCCGGAGACGGAGCGAGGCAGAAGACTGGGGTGCGCATTGACCTGAGCCCGGGGTCTAGCCGTCGCTAACGTTCGACCTTCGCCAACGCGCCTCCACGCCTGGCAGCTCATCCAACGACCAGCCGAGAACGAGGGCAGCACAGCCACGAGGAACTCCCAGCCCGGCCGCTGCAGACAACCAGCCATTCATCGAGCCCGTGCCACACCACGCTGACTCAGCCCCGGCGACGACGAGCCCAGCTTCTGTCCCGTAAGCGGCATCGAGCCAGATGCTTTAATTAAATCACTTCAAAATCATTTTGGAGTCTGTGCATCAATCTCCTCATGCCCAGTGTGGACCCAGGGCCATTTTAAGAAACTGGTTCATCACAGTAGTGCTCCGTACATTGTGTGCTAAATAGTGCTTACATATGCGTCTCCTGTTTGTATTCATTTAAATGCAAAGAGCGCATCTAATAAACTGAAATTGCATCTGTACTGCGCTGCTATTTCCTGTTATATGGGCGGGATCGGGCGACTTTTTGAATTCATATTTCTTTTGTGTGTAAAATTATAACACATTTCATGTTCTTGTGGCGGGAGCAGCGCAGCACGAAACAAAGAAGAGAAAGGCGGGAATCAACGCTGACTAACAACAAGATTTTTAATCCACGTTCGATCGAATATATACATCTCGCTCGTGCAATAATTAAAGGGCAGAAGCATGACAAACGCATAAGATATACACGTAGTAAAAGATTAGGACAACGCACGCAGATAATCAATTTCGCTGTCACGAAACGCTATCGAAAGTATGCTGTCGAATATACGTCGCTCTTTTGTCGCATGTTGAAGGCTTCTTCAATCTCCCTGGTCCGTTGATCAAAATATGACGTGATGACCATTGTGTTGCTAAGCTGCAGGTCACATTCATGCTCTCTGTAATGTTGTGCTAATTCACTGCTGATGGCGCCCTTTAGGCATCTTTTGTGCTCTCGAAGTTCATTCAAACAGCTCCCTAGTTGACCAATGTAGGTGCGTACGCATGACAGAGGTATTTCATAAACCCTCTTTTCACAGATTTCACATGTTTTTCCCGGTGCTTTTTCTTGCATTCATTTTTCTTTGCTCGCTGTTGACTTTGGCGCACAGGGTTCTTAATTTGTTGGGTGTTGACATGAGCACTTTTACACCAGCTCTTGCGCCTACCTTTTTGAGACTGTGGGAAATGCCATTAATGTAAGGAATGACCTCGTACGGCTTCCTTTCTTCTGAAGTGGTTGTGACATATTTTCTGCCTCTAAGTGCTTGCAGAATCCCTTCTGCGACACTGGATAGCAGTCTCGTCTGGTAACCTGCCGCTTTCAGCCGACTGGTCTGGGCGTCAAAACTGCCTTGAACTTCATGATGACAGGATCTCGTCAATTCGGCTCTCATTGCTACTTTAGCTAAGGACTAGAAGAACTAGAACTAGAAATAACAAGTGAACTCCCAGAAAACAACGTTATACGATTTCTTGACTTGACGCTAGCCTTTCTAGGCGCTCACATATGCTGGCGGTACGGACCACGAAGCTAGAAGGGATTGCTCCCCTACACATCTGCGCACTCCAAGATCATCAAGCGGGGGTAGAAAAAAAAAACAGCAATGAGAGCCGCATTGACGAGATCCTGTCATCATGAAGTAAAAGGCAGTTTTGACACCCAGAACCGTCGGCTGAAAGCAGCAGGTTGCCCGACGAGACTGCTATCCAGTGTCGCAGAAGGAATTCTGCAAGCACCTAGAGGCAGAAAATGTCACAACCACATCAGAGGAAAGGAAGCGGTACGCGGTCATTGCTTACATTAATGACATTTCCCTCAGTCTCAAAAAGGTAGGCGCAAGAGCTGGTGTCAAAGTGCTCATGTCAGCATCCAGCCAATTAAGAAAACATGTGCGCCAAAGTCAACAGCGAGCAAAGAAAAATCAATGAAAGAAAAAGAACCGAAAAAAACATGTGAAATGTGTGAAAAGAGGGTTTGTAAAATACCTCTGTCATGCGGGTGCACCTACATTAGTCAAACAGGGCACTGTTTGAATGAACGGCTTAAGAGAGCATAAAAGATCCCTAAAGGGCGCCGTCAGCAGTGAATTAGCAAAACATTGCAGAGAGCATGAATGCGCTCCGCAGCTTATCAACCCAATGGTCATCCCGTCATATTTTGATCAACGGGCCAGGGAGATTGAAGAAGCCTTCAACAACCGACCAAAGAGCGACGTATGCGTCTTCATACCTTCAATAGCGCTTCGTGACTGAAAAGTTGATTATCTGCGTGCGATGTCGTAATATTTCACCACGTGTCCCGCCTCTCTCTTTGTCTCGTGCTGCGCTGCTCCCGTCTCAAGATCATGCACCAACCAGCCCAAATTTTCACCTTGTTAAAGAACATTTCATGTAAACAGGTAAGTCTGAACGGCCTAGCCAGCAAGCATTCACGCGAGTGGACAGATGTATCACACCACCTGTAATGTAAGCATGTGCCTGAAATTTGGCAAATATGTGCGGTTAGATGCCTGAATTGTGCATGAAAAAGAAGAAATAATTGTATTGAGCGAGAGCCGAGAAATCTAACATTAACCTCTTGGGACTGTCCCTGGGACGTACAAATTTTTGGACACGGCTAGTTGTGGGGATGTTTTTTGGATGTCTTCGGGAAAAATGAGCACCTCCTGGGGACATTCAAAATGTCCTGATGGGATATTTCTGGGAGGCTTTGAGGAGGTTTTGTGTTGTGGTGCGGCCTTATCCGTATCGAAAAAAGCGAAACGAGCGGCTGCATATCATATCTTCACACTCTTATTAACCAGTGAGGAACTTTTGCCATATTCTTGAATTTCGGTGGTGGTGGTGAAAAACATTTATAAGAAATTAAATTTTTACAGAAAGGTGATTGGGGTAGGACCCTATTGGCCCTTTCCCCTCACAGTACTAGGTGGAGCCCCTATTCCGGGGCCCCATTGGCAAGCAACGCCGCCCGCGTCCGTTGAAACAAGGCCTTTTGGCTCTTCAGGTCTTGACAGCCGAGCAGGGTCGCCTCCCAGTCCTCTCTGGTGGGGTTGGGGTTGGGGGGGATAGATTTCGGTCGACGCAGGACCGCCGGTCGCTTTTGTGACGAGGCCTAGCGAGTACGCAGGATTCGTGCTTGAGATATCAGCGAATTCGCAAGTTTTAGCGCCTGAAAATAGCTGTAGAGCGTAGTTTTGGCTACAGTGCCCTCAAAGCGACGACTGCCTACATCGCAGGACGCGAGTACAATAAGGAGGAAGGGCCGATATGTGACCCGGTCTGCATAGCATGTGCAGAAGGCAGCCGGCAGCAGCCGTCCGCATCGACTGTGGACAACAAATCTGGCTGTTTTGATTATTTCAGGTAATGTTCGAACGTATTTTTAGCTAAAGCGATCTAAAATTAAATTTTGGTGGCATAATAGAAAGCAGATACAATTAGCGGGAAGCACCGGTATGCTACGCGAAGCGTTTGCCAAGCAGGCGATATAGCATCATCGGCGCTTATTGCAGTGTTATCATGGTGTGTAAATGAATAAAAGTGCAATTTGTGAGCAAGAGTACGTGATATTTAAAATGAGGAGAACCCACCTTGCGTTTTATGTCACGCAAACGAGCTGTACTGTTTGCACACAGCCATGTAAACAACCTCAGCGCGGGGCTGCAGTTATCGTAATCGTCGCACTCCTGGGGCACAGTGCGCACGCACAGCAATATGCTAAATGCTGTACTATTATTTTGAACCACTCATTTAGACGGCGGCGACTATTCATCGGTGCGGGCAGTGACAGCATTCGAGTCGTGTAGGGTTTTGCAAGCGGCTTGGTTCCCGCAAAAGGGTTCTACGAGTCGAAGGAACGCGTACATGCAGCGGGAAAGTCGTCGCACTCGGCACTTGGCTCCTTTCATGCCTCAAGGTTACTCTAGTGCCGCCTTTTGATAATTTGAGTTTAATTATCGAGCCGATGAATAGCGAATTAGAACTTTGTAGCTAGATACAAAACGCCGCGGCTTTCACGGCGCACATAGGCGAAGGCATGCACGGCATTTGCCGCTTTGCACATACGGGAGCACCTCACTGCTCAAAAGAGACCACACTCATTACTTACGAACAGCATGTTTTAAGCGTAAATAATAAAGCAGGGGTCCATCGATTTCTGTTTCCTCAACAATCGAAAAACGGGCGCCACGAGCAAGTCCGCTTTCCCAAGGATCACTCAGCTCGCGTACTAAGTTGAAGGCTTCCAAAAAGAGAACACGGAAAAGGCATTTTATTTCGCTAAGCTAAAAGAAAAAACTTTTCGAGTGACCGGTGTCTACGGTGTGCATGCAAGCACCTCAACAGCTCGCAGCAGACGACGCGGGGCGTGTATGCCCTCGTGACGTCAGCGATCAGAGGTTGCCAGACCAGTAAGCAGTTCGCGGAAGAAACGAAAAAAATTCGCTTAAAAAATGTTTTCTGCACAGAATCAACTGAAAATTCGGGGGATTGTAATTTAACTTGTTGGGAACTATAGGCGATAAGCAGGGTATGCGTGAAAATAGGCTGTCATGGCCCCTTTAAGTGTCCCCTCCAAACTTTATTTAGTTCGACAATTTGGAGCTTGTAGGCCAATCGCTTAGTGCCCCAGTTAACCTATGCCAAGGGAAAAACGCTTTCGTGGCCCTACGAGGGCCCATGTCCGGCAGTCAGCCAGGTCATTCTTGGCCAGCGCTCGGCAAACAAGCTTGGGTCATGGTTGGGGATTGACATTGCTTTGCACGGGCCGATCACCGCTTGCCGACGCCGGTCTAAGCTTGAGGGCCGACCTGGTTGAGACCGGGCCATGATGAGCCCTACGACGCACCAATAAAAAATTACCTTTTATACTCGTGAGTACAGTAGAATTGCAGCTGTTTAAAATACGTCAAAAGTATTCGAGAAGCCTAATTTGAATTTTATTTAATTCAGAAGTGGAGAAAAGAAAGGACTGCAGCCGATTCAGTGCAGCAGTTGATTGGCCCAGTGCCGAAATATTTACAGGTAAAATCTGAATAGTAATTGTACCCCACACTGTCACGAAGACCATATATCAAGCTACAGAAACGTTACAGAATCCAGAAGAGATCATAGAACACCAACGTGCTGAGCATACATCATCATCATCAGCCTTACTACACCCACTGCAGGGCAAATGCATCTCCCATGTCTCTCCAATTAACCCTATTCTTTGCCAGCTGCATCCACCCTTTGCCTGCAAACTTCTTAATCTCATCCGCCCACCTAACCTTCTGCCGCCCCCTGCTACGCTTACTTTCTCTTGGAATCCACTCCGTTACCCTTAAGGACCAGCGCTTATCTTGCCTTCGCACTACATGCCCTGCCCAAGCCCATTCCTTCCTCTTGATTTCGACTAGGATGTCATTAACCGGTGTTTGTTCTTTCGCCTACACTGCCCGCTTCCGGGCTCTTAACGTTACACCTATCATTTTTCTTTCCATGGCTCGCTGCGTTGTCCTTAACTTAAGCTGAGCTCTTTTCGTTATCCTCCACGTTTCTGCCCCGTAGGTGAGTACCGGTAAGATTAAGCTGTTGTACACTTTCCTCTTGAGGGAAATTGGTAAACTGCCTGCTGAGCATACATCCATAGAACAAAAAAATTTCACGAGCTTGTATTGTCGAAATCTTAGACCCTTCATTCAGAGCCAGTGGCTGTTGCGCATTAATTAAGCAAATACATTCAATTATCGTTCGGTGATAACGCAAACAAAAGTACAAATGAGCTGGACAAAGTTCTATATACCTGCTATCAGTAGCCCATAAAAACTCTGGCTAATCATTAACCCTCAACATACACCCGAGATAACTCACTGTTGCGACTCAGGTAGCAGGAGAGGGGACGAGGAAGATCGCAGACAGGGTTGCGAGAAATGCAAGAAAAACTTCATACAACTATTCACATCACTCAGAAGTACTTGTATTTGGGCGTGTTGGTTCATATCTTTTCAGGAGGACACAGGGGCGTAACAAAAACACACGGACATAGAAGTAGACAGGGACGAGCGCTCGTCCCTGTCTACTTCTATGTCCGTGTGTTTTTGTTGCGCCCCTGTGTCCTCCTGAAAAAAAAAAACTATTCACATTATGTACACGTGCAGCAACTGAGGGTGCTTCTCAGAGTAAAAGTCTCGAAGAGACGGAGCTATTCGGCCGTACTCGGTGCCGAGTTTTATAGGGTTTTTCTTCCCTGAAATCCCTAGATGTTGGCGGGGCCTGTCGAGGAAGGCGTGTCCTGAAAAGTTCACTGTGGCACTCAACTCATCACGCACTCTTTCCTTAGGGAACACGCCCCCGTCACGTGTTGAGCTTGAGAGAAGGATGCCATCTATGTCGTGCAGACACCGAAATGTTCGCCACTCTGTTCGCAGGTGGTCGCACGTGTTGGTCATCTGTGCACGGCACGTGTTGGTCATCTGTGCACGGCGCGTGTTGCGCACAAGGCCACGCGAGTTAGGGAAACCGCTCGCCGACAGCTTCCCCTTTGAAGACGAATGCCGCTGTCAAACGTGATGACTGGACCGCGCTGACCCCTGGATACTCTCGGGACGGTCAATTACGGCCGGCCTTTGCAGCTGTCTTCATTATGCAGCTTAGGGTGCGCTGACAGATCTGCGCTGGCGGCTTTCAGGGGAGGCTTACTGTCGCCGCTGCCGTGGATATGCCGGGGGAGATGACCCCGCGTCGTCTTCACTGACTCAACGGCAACCCATGGGAAAGTCCGCTGCATCCGCGTCAGTTTTCTCACACGACGAACGCGAATGCAACAGATTGGCCCACCGGGAGTAGGAGGTCCAGATGGGCAGGGAACTGCACCTGCTGTCCGGAGGAATGTCGCTCTAGGATGCTCTTTAACCGAAGTCGGTCGTCTCTCGGCGCTTCTTGAGCTCAACGAATCCCGAAGGCCTCCTTCGCACGTTCAGGTTCACAAAGGACAATGCAAAGTGACTTCTAAGTGACTCGTTCTCCGCTAGCGTTAGTACTGCGTCGAAAACTCGATCGCTCAGTCGGCAAGCGCGACACAATCCCCATTAAGCCATGCCAGGCTTAAGTATCGATGGATGGATGGATAAAAGGTAGGAGAGCCCCCTTTGAAGCGGGGTGATGGCAGCTGCCACCATGCTGTTTTTTTCTGCCTTTATTTTTGTTTAACTGTGTTGTAGGTTATTAAAATTCGCCATTTTCTTTAAATACGTCTTCCTACACTTTAACCTTATGTCACCTCTCTGCTTTTGAGCCACCAATCTTCCAATCGCTTTTTGCTAATTTCCAGCACATATTTATTTTTATGACTATTGTTATCTCTATTGTTACTATTGTTATCTTCGCCGGGAATGTTGCATCGACGCGATGGAATTGAAACACGTGTGGACCCAAATTGACAGACAGCGCGTTGTTGTTTACCCTACACGTGGGAAGAGAAGGGGAATAAAGCAGCGAAAGAGTAATAAAGTTAGTTCTGATCGTTCCATAGATAGATAAAGTTGGTTCTGATCGTTCTTTTGTGGTCCTCAAGTCTATAAAAACAGCTGGCTAACTACAGTCAAGCTCTCAGAATATTTGAGGAGCGCCTTGACGGCTTTCCTAGCATGCGTAAGTTGAGGCCAAGGTCCAGGAATCTTGAGTTTATGCCCCACAACAAGCAAGGGGCACACGCATTGTTCCAGCTCTTGTGTGATTCGCTTCTGCGCAGGAGGAAGAGAGTTGCGCGGTGTGGCACCTGTACTCGCTCGTGTCCCGTAAAACCCTGGAGCAGTTCTCGGGACGCACCGAGTACAAGCCCTTCTACCAGGGTAACTAGGAAGTGTGAATGGTGCGCTCCAGATATCGACGACCAGCGACGCCTGCGTGCAAGCCATGCGCCGCAGGGCGTGCTGCACATTCAGGTTATTGTGCATGGCCCGTTCGACTACCGCGCAAACGCTGAACTTGAACGACACTGTCACGTCGCCGGAGCCTTTTGGCCGCCGGATTTATTTTCCACGTTGACCTAAATCTCTGCCTCGGCGCTGAACACAAAGCTACCGATAAAGATATTTTACTCTGGTAGTTGTAGAAGTGTCTGTTGCAGAGGAAAATTTAAGGCTTTCGTTCATAAGTCGTGAGGATGCTGACTTTGTTAAGAAGAGGTATATCCTGTGATTATCCGCAACCGCTCACAAAAGTAAGTATTGAATGATATTTGTGAAAAGAGAAAGGAATCGAGAAAGGAACTGTGTACATGAAGCAGACCACGGGCGCTTTACGCGCCATGGAGTTCGTGTTCCTTTTCCTGGATATCCCGAAAAAACATATAAATGCTGTCGAAGTTCCTTTTTCTCTTTTCGCTTGTGCTGCTCTGGCCACTTTATATAGCTGGCGCGTCCCGTCGAATAAAATTGAGCGTTCGTCTGTATACTACAGCTCCGTGTGCGACTTGTCTTCTCTGGACGCCTACGAGCATTGTGGGCTCCAATCTGCAGAGCTAAGCCGCCATCACGCTGATTCAAAACTTGTACCACCGGCAAGAAGAAATGAGGCGCTTGCAGTCAGTGGAGTCTAAAAACTTCTTTATTCGTCCGTATTTTTGTGCCTATTTACATATATAAATAATTATATATACGCTTGAGTGACAATACTTTTCCTAGCTTTCGCACCACGCAAATTTTCCTTAAAAACAACTACTACCCAAATAGGCCGCCGGAAACAATGTATATGGTATTTTAGCGACTATACGGCTCTCTCTCGCCCTATCATGAAATATGCATTTCCGATGTTTTAAAAAAGCTAATGTAAGGAGGCATAAGTTCGTTCGCCGTCAACGTGCGTAATATCTGGGTCAGCAAAACTGAAGTGACCACGAAAACAATGGCAGAACTGCCTTGGAGCGCTATATGACGGTGCGTCCCTGGTTCGAAATATGTGCAGTTACGAAATGAGAGCTACGAGTATAAGGGACAGATTCTTTTCAGAGTTTTGACTCCCGAAAAAATTTTACCCTGTGCAGTAAATACGTCCCGCTGTTGAGCCTTGTTTGCAAGATGAAACACAACACGCATATTTTTCGCCACAGAGGCCGGCCACAGATTAATCCCTCAAAAACCATTGCACATCAAGCGTACAAAGTTGTGCCATGTTAACGATTTCCAACCTTTATGTATACCAGTAAAAAGACCCGTGCGTGCTAACGCGCTCGGCCAGAAAACCTGCCACCGAATAACTGAAAAGCTGGGTATGCGGCTTCATTCTGGAAAAAGCCGCGCCCAACATAGATGCGCGTATCTCAACGACATGTCGATACACGCAGCGTTACATGTCGTTACATGTCGATACACGCAGCGTTACATGTCACGGTAACGCGCAGCGTTACCGAGACATGTAACGCTGCGTGTATCTCGCTAACAGGCGCAATCCCTCACATAGGGCTTCTGCAACGGTATCCATGGCCTCTCCGTATTTCCACACGTCTCTAGCTGCTGCTTATCTACGGGGCGTATCCCAAGCAGCACAGGTAATAGGCCCAATATTGCAACAGGGTGGTTCCATCCTGCTCCTTTGTAGGGCCGGCCTTCGTCAATACTGTTCCAACTTTGGGCCAATTACCTGTGCTGCTGGGGACATCGCTCTCAACCGACCGGTGCTTCGAAATGCTGTCCACAGTGGTCCGGAATTACTCCCGTAGCATAGAAGGAAATAGCAAGCCTTCACTCTACTGTGTTTTTTTTATTTATCTCGGTCAGGAGGGCGATGCAACTAACGCACTTCTTATCTATTTCGTGAGTGCCCGTAGACCTGCGTCATCGGTGCTAGTCGTTCCAGAGGAAACGTGGTGAAAGCGCGCATGTATGGCGCCTCAGATCCTTGAAGCTACAAATGCCCATCCCAGAGTGCGCCCTGAGAAGAGGGCGGCGGCGGATGCATTCCCCACTCTCGTACGTGTGGGCTTGGCCATGCATCGGGAATCACTTGCGCAGCGGCATGAAAGCTGTCCTGGGGTCCTTTCTCGTGGTGCGTCTCGAGTTCCTTTACGTGCGAAAACTTCTGAGGGCAGAGGAGACACAGAAGTGGCGGACACGTGGCGCCAGCAGTTCGCCGGTGTTTGCGGTGGCGCGCCAAGCTGGAAGATTGGGCGAAGCACCGTCCGCAGTCGGGACACTTGTGCGGCTTCTCCCCCGTGTGGACGGGTAGGTGTTGGGAGACATGATGCAAGCATGAGAACCTCCTTTGGCACACCTTGCACACGAAGGGGCGCACGCCCGTGTGGATCCGCTCGTGTCTGATGACATGATATCTGTGTAAGAATAGATGAAAACAGAAGGGGGAGGTGGCGTGCTAAGTATGGTAGGTAGCCTTAATGCCGACAATGAGAAAGAGTGAAAAAACCATTGCTTTAAAAAAAACAACA
Source organism: Amblyomma americanum (assembly GCF_052857255.1). Lineage (NCBI taxonomy): Eukaryota > Metazoa > Arthropoda > Arachnida > Ixodida > Ixodidae > Amblyomma > Amblyomma americanum. Next base: position 20,109,090 of record NC_135505.1, on the reverse strand, counting down.
CATGCGGCCGTCAAGCAGTCTATAGCATCCAGTGCGATGAGCCAACAATAGGAAGCTTTGATGAGCGTTTAAAACACGTATCTTTTTATTTGCATCAGAACGGAGACAAAAAGACAAATAAGGAAGGCACATTGTGCTCGTCATACGTGCTTTGGATACCACCGAACTAGGCGGCGAACATAGGTTCTTTTGCAGACACAAGGCTTCGTTGCGACGGGAAACGAAAACATTTCTGATCTCCTCGCAGAATTCGCCGATTCCCTTCTATGCGCAAAGACGCTGGTGGTCCCCATCTGTGTCGCAGCTGGACCTTAGGCCGCTGCTTGATGAGGTCCGCCTCTGGGCGCAGCGATTTTAGGTTCATCGCTGGCATTGCCTGTTCATGCTACTCGATGGGTCTCCGTAAGGAACTGTACCATGTACATCACGCTTGTGCGAGCAAAACTTGCCTTTGTGCTCTTAAGTCTTTGCCATATAAACGCCACGACTATCAATTCTTCCTTCTGAAGGACGACGACTGGCATGACAGTTTCGCCAAGGAAGGCAACGACATCCATTCCGTTCTAACTGCGGAATTGGCAATTGGATACACAGTGAACACACTCTCCATCTGTAAAGAAACAAAATTATTGAAAATTCGTCCTTTTTGGGGGTGTATTTATGGGTACGTTTGACTATCATCATCAGCCTGACTTCGCCCGCTGCCGGGCAACGGCCTATCCCATGTGTCTGCAATTAACCTTGTCTTTATCCAGCTGCGGCCATCATATCCCTGCAAAATCCTTAATCTGATCCGCCCAACTAACTTTCTGCCGCCTCCTGCTACGCTTGCCTGCTGGTGGAATCCATCGGCTATTACAGAGGACAAGCGGTTATCTTGCCTTCGCATTACATGCCCTGCCCAAGACCATTTCTTCCTCTTGATTTCGTCTACGATATTATTAACCTGCGTTTGTTCCCCGAGCCACTATGCCCGCTTCCGGTCTCTTAGTGCGACACCTACCTTTTTTCGTTCCATAGCTGGCTGCCAAATATTGCTTCATGTTCGCTTCTGTGTAACGGTACCACTGCTGGTCACCGATACAAAAAGTATTGCATGCCGTAAAGCGAGGGTAAACGTCGTGCTTACCTGTAATTGCTTGAGTACTTGCAGTAGCGGCACTGGTGCCTTAGCCTCGGCGGGTGCTGGCTCCGCCGATGAACTTCCAAAAGATCTTGCGTAGGTGATTGGTAGCTGGGTTTGTCGCAGGGGAAGGCCGTGGTTAAAGCGGGCGGTCTGTTTCTGTCTTCAGTATCGAACACCGAAACAACTTCATGAGTAAGAGCAGGTAAGGGCAGCGCCATCAGAGCGTGCACTCTTAACCGTCAGTGATCAAAGGCAGAGGATGTATGCGAAAAGGCAAGCAATTGTGTCCGTCTCGTTGCTGTTTTTATACTTTCTGCTGTTCTTCTTATCAGGTACTACCACAACCGGACCCTTTTGCAAGCAAAAAAGAACAGTAGATATTCGAGGTGCCTTGCCATATCTGTAGTGTTCTGTTTGTCACTGTTGTGATTGTCACTGAGTTAAAAAATTCTTTCCCCTCATGAATTGCTTGTGTTGGTTGATATCCTATCACGGCTCGGCTCCTAGGCACAGTTTAAGAAAATCAGAGAAATGCTACTAGCACAGCGCGTGATCTTTTACCTGCGCTTATCAATTTTATAGTGACTATGTGAAGTGATTTTAGCGAACAAGACGGCTGGTTGTTTTGATGTGCCAGATTATCAAGATACGGGCCTAAAAATAAAAATGCTCAGGAATACTTGCCCTCAGCTTCGAAGAAAGCAGGCAACGTTGCAAGCTGGCAGCAGGCAGATTTACAAGCTGATAATTTGGAAGTAAGGCTTTTGGGACCTTAAAGATAGTATTTATTCATTTGATTTCTATACACTGTCAACCCCAGCCGGGGTCTTTACAGGGCTGTGCGCACTAAAAACAACTTCTAGATGAACATTTTTAGAACGGTAAGCAGTTATACAATGAAAAGAATGGGTATGGTTGAAGCAAAGACAAGAACATACAAACTCGAGGTCACCAGTTATACAATGCGAATTATTTATCACTAATATTTTAACAGATTTTTGTCAGTTTTGAGGAAATATACTCAGCTCGGCAAGCTGCAAAAATTTGAGGACTGACGCCTGCATTACAACCGAAACGAGAAGTGCATTCCATTCGCGCACTGCTCGCGAAAAAAAGGAACAGTAAAAGGTGTCATTGTAACAAAAAAAATTGCTCACGTGTGAGAGGGTGTTTGTGGCGGGTGATTATGATGTGGCTTTATTGACGAAGTTGTCGGAGTTAATATTAAATAAATTGTGCAGGACTAAGTGCAGGAACTTGAAGTTTGAAGTTTATGTCCACTTCAGTAAGAAATGAGAGACCCGAGACAAAGAGTGAACGTTAATTCACTTGACGGCACTCGGGCCCCATTACATGGCGAAACAGCGAGGTGTCGATAATAACACTTGGTGCACTTACAATTTAGGCAGTACATTCCAGTATATTTACAGACATCGTAGCTCTTACTACGCGTAGTTCAGTCTTTTTTGTTGTTAAAGGCAAAGGCACAATATGAATGATAAACATGATCAGTGAATAAGAGCAATTGTACATATATCAACAAACCCACAAGAAATACAAAAGACACAATGGGAACACACTGCTGGAAACACGAAAAATTACATTTGCGAGAGAAAGAATGAATGTATTGTTTCCTTATTATCATTTTCAATATTAAATTTTTATATATTTTCCATTTTTAATATTCAATCGGGGCAGTTTCGGTCGGATAGAAAAAGGGTGAAGTCCTGCGCGATGCAAAAGTTCAGTAGGTGAATCTGTGCGTCTGTACCTGTTATAGATAAATCGCGCAGCTTTTCGCTGCACACTTTCCAGTGCGGCTACGCTGGCGCCTGTATAAGGGAACCGTGTAATGTTACCGTATTCTAATATCGGACGAATAAGCGAAAGGTATGCCAGAAGCTTTATTCCGGGAGGCGAGTCACTCGAGGCACACTTGAGGAAAAACAGCCTGTTCAGTGCCTCATTTGCTGCATACTGAACGTCCTTTGCCCAGTTCAGGTCGGATGAGATAAAGATACCCAGATATAGGTATTCCGTAACCGTTCGTAGCGCAGTGTTATCAGAACGATAAGTGAACTTAAGCGGAATTTTTTTCTTTGTGACGGAAAAGGAAACAGTCTTTTCTTGGTTAATTATCATGCTCAAATCGTGACGCCACTCAAAAAGTTAAGTCAAAGCGCTATTTAGTTTTATCTGGTCAGAGAGATGTTTGACTTGAAGATAAAGGACGCGATCGTCTGCAAAGAGTGTCATTTATACTTCGTTTTGGTTTGTTATAACATTAATAAATAGCAAAAATAACAAGCGCCAGTACAGATCCTTGAGGGACACCACATACCACAGGAATAATGTCGGATAAGATATAGTATATTATATTTTGATCGACACATCCGCAATGTGCGCAATAGGCTTAATGCGCACTTTATAAATGCATTACATATGTATAATTTTCACATCGCCGCTTTAGGACACACACCAAAGAAAGAAAGTAACCACTGATCTTCTATTGCAAAGATCACATCTGTAAAAGACTCTACTGATTTTTGAGGATTTTAATCGAAATAACCTCCGAAAATCACCAGTTTTGATTTCTTTTCAGTTGCCCTTCTGTCGGCTTGCTAAGAAGGGCGCCATAATATTTGATGTCGATATGCAAGGAATGTCTCTGGTTTTTGTTTGCAAACAATGCAAAAATCGCCAGCAAGAAATGATTTCTCGGGGCAGTCAAATATTTATGGAGGCGAAATCCTAGAGGCCCGTGTACGGTGCGATATCAGTGCGTTTTAAAGATCCCCAGGCAGTCGAAATGTCCGGAGCCCTTCACTAGGGCTCGATCCCTGCCATGCAGCCGTATGTCGGTGGATGCTAAATAGAGAAAAGAACCCCAATGGTATATACCAGCCCGGAGCCGTCCACTATAGCACCCCTCAATGGCAATGTGTCGTTTCTTCATTTTGAACCCCACATTTTAGAACTTTTTCTTTAGTTTGCTGTATTGGCGTACAGTTTGCAACAAAAATGTGTGTTTCTCGGGCTTTTGCCGAACGCATAAAAATCTGACTGAAAACTGTCCGCGTGTGACCTGCAGCGTGCTGCTGGTTGAGGAGAAAAGTGACAGCACAGAAACTGTGACAGCACAGCAACAGCGACAGCAGTCGGATTTACCAGCAGTTGGTTCTACTCTAAGGCAGGGCTTCACACACACGACATAATTTTTCCGGAGGATGAAGGTGGGGAGGGGGGTGTTGGGTGGCGATTGTGGAAGGTGTAGATAATGTGGGGAAGCATGCCGAGAGTGGCAATGGGTGATTCTTTTTGAGGACAGCTGGCTTTCTCAGTGCGGCTTTGAATGCCATTCCTTTTTTCTGGGCAATGTCCTTTTCTGCATAAGGAAAGTCATAGGTGCATATGGATACTTGTGTCGCCTGTAAATGCTAACAAGGCCAGGTGCTGGGGTCCATGGGTCAAGATTCGTGTGTCTGCACTCTAAACACAAATACACCTATATGGGTGTTAAAATAGAGTAAACTGTCCTCCAGCGCACACAATTTTATAAAATGGTGTGCGCGCTACAGGTCAGTTTTACTCCCTTTTTACTCCTTTTGTTTAGAGTGTGGTGGTCGGTTCCGGTGGGAACCCTGGATGTCGAGGTGTCACGTGAGTGCCGCACGAAGGCTGAGGCTAGTTAGGAAAACGTGAGCTAACGCGACTATGTAGCGGTAGTGACCAAGAAGGGGCAGGTCAGGAGAGGAGTCTGCGAGGGAGGAGGCACTGGCTGAGGGCGTCAGCGCAGCACCCACCCGGATTCTCCGCAACGCCTCCTACTCACGACGAGTTAAATCGGCGGGAAGGTTGTATCCACGCGATTCAATTGAAGCATGCGTGGACGCTTTACTGCCTCAAATTCAGTTTGAAGCAGTAAAGCGTTTCATGCAGATAACTTCAGTACAGGCAGTAGGTATGTCCTACCACTGGTCAATACACTCAAGGTGCTTGGACTCCATGTACAAGATACTTTAGATGCAACTTCCACTCTGTAACTACTAGACAAGCAAACGAAACAAATCGCGGGCGTTATCCGCAGACTTGCCACACGCAACCACGGCCTGTCATAGAGAGAAACCCTTGATATGACACACGGCCGTGCGTGTAGTTCTCACCAGGCGTTGCGAAGTCACCAGGCGCTTGACTTCTCACCTTGCTTACCGAAACGCAAAAAGACCAAGCTGATGAGCTTATTAGAAAAGCGACCACCTCAGCTGTTTGCCTACAACAATCCGTTACCCCACATCGCTTATTCACAACGGGAACTTACAATGGAATCTCGGAGTTAGTCGAAGCCCAACGAAGAAACCAGACACTTCCACTAGCCCGCACAGAAACCGGCCAACAGCTCCTACGGCATCTACACCTCTCCACCACGATACGCTCACCTGCACACAATTACCAAATAATCCCACCTGACATCTAGAGCTAATTGCGCATCAAACCTCTACACAGAAATATGAACCCCGAGATACACAGTGACAGACTCCAGGCCTGACCTGGATTTTACGCCAAATACCACAGAGGCAGATCTGACATCCTCCACGAGGAGCGGCTCTGCACATTCTACCCGGCCGTCACCGCGGTGGCTAAGTGGTTATGACATTCCGCTGCTGACCCGAAAGGCTCGGGTTCGATCCCGGACACGGAGGTAGAATTTCCAAGAAGGCGAAATGATAAAGGCCCGTGTACTATGCAATATGTCTGCACGTTAAAGATCCCCAGGTGGTTGAAATTTCCGGAGCGGCGTCCCTCATAACCTAGCTGCGTCGCTTTTGCATGTTAAATCCTCATAAAACCAACCAAACACCCTACCAGACCATTATACTGCTGCTGCCGCCTACGAGAACGGCATCGTCGGGGCCGCAGCCACCCCCCCCCCCCCCCCCCCCCCCCCCCAACAATCCTAAGGAGGCTGAGGGCGCGGCCGCCGCTTTGACGCTAATACACGCTGCACAAGGTCCCGACGTCACTGAAATCAGCATCCACTTCTAAGCTGTCTACCGTCACTAGCCTCGAAGCATTATCACGGCAATTGCCCGACACATTCTCGCGTACGGACACACTCTTACCCAAGAGAAAAATCTCACATGGGTTCCGGGGAGGAAAAACGCTAAGGCGCCCGTGTGCTGTGCGATGTCAGTGCACGTTAAAGATCCCCAGGTGGTCGAAATTATTCCGAAATTAGCCCTCCAATATGGCACCTCTCTCTTCATTTCTTCTTTCACTCCCTCCTTTACCCTTCCCTTAGGGCGCGGTTCAGGTGTCCAACGATATATGAGACAGATACTGCGACATTTCCTTTCCCCCCAAAAACCAATTATTATTATTCCGGGGCATGCCTCGATCACCTGTCACCAGCACGTTCATGCGCTGGCTCGAGCATTATCTCTCCGGGCCCCAAAAGATCGGACACCCAAACCCACTGGAAACCCTGCGGGCTCTACACACATACAACAAAAATACCATTTATTACAAAAGCAGCCGCTTCACCATCTCACCACCTCATCATTCGCTAGAATAGAAATACAGGGCGGTCTGGCGGCAAATGCAGACAAACTTCTACATTTCGCCTTACCTCCTTCACTGCTACCACCCCACCTTGACCCTCGCACTTTGCTCAAAATTTGGCCACCCTCATGCACTGCCAGTGGGAATACCTCCAAAGCATGGCAGTTTACCCGTACCCTTCCCATCCCCCTCGTCATGGGAGGCCACTCTGCGAGCTGCTCAACGAACTGGCCACACATGGCTAGTGGAGAGAGCTCTCAGTGAAGCCCAGGCCCGTTTACTTTTTTCCCCAAGGGTGGGCTCCTACTTGTCCGTTTTGTTCTTTTCTTCGATAAAGTTGTTCCTCCTTCTTCACTTGCAGTGGGTGGGACTCATTTTCCGTTTGCCCTGAGGCGGTGTGTGCTGCGTCGAGCCAACACAAATCGGACAGGAGATGAATTATTGCTGTTTATTTTATTAAATCGAGTTCTGACTCTATTGCATTATATTATCATTTTCGGGGAGCGCCGTGGAAGAGTTCATAGGTTGAGCCTATGCTTCGACTCCCACAGCTAATATTTTCTGGGTCTTGTATTGACGGCACCGTTTTTGTGTTAGCGTTTCTGGAGCACGCTGCACGCAACTGCGTGCATGGCGAGCCATCAGGGCTTCTCAAAATGTGGTGCGTCTGGCAGTGATACATTTGTTTTAGAGGAAATTTGCACTTTCATATCGCAGCTGAGCCCCTCCTTTTCTTTCGTTATCGAAAGCAGTAAATCGTTCTCGGAACAGTGAGATCGGGAGCCAATTCTTCGACAAGTCTTATGTTTCAGTATTTCACTAGATGGCAGCAACAAGCTTCTAGGGGGCTGCAGCTGCTTCAAACTGTTCTCGAGGTTTTGCGCTCGAAACGATTAGTTGATATCTTATTACCTGGTCTTCATAGAGCTTGTTCATAGTAAACGCTGTAGTCGTCAGACTTTCTCCTGCAGTTGTAAGGCGTCCACGCTCACAGAGAGAGAAACAGAGAGATTAAATAAAGAAAAGGTAGTGAAGGTGACCAGGCAGCACGCGTTGTTGGTTACCCTACACGTGGGAAGAGAAGGGGGATAAAGCAGCGAAAAAGAAATAGAAAAGCATTGTTCTGGTCATTCTATTGTGGTCCTCAGGTCTACAAGACCAGCTAGCTAACCACAGTCAAGCTCTCAGAATATTTGAGCGCCTTGACGGCTTTCCTAGCATGCGTAAGTTGAGGCCAAGGTCCAGGAATCCTGAATCTAAGCCGCAAAACAAGCAAGGGGCACACGCATTGTTCCAGCTCCCGTGTGCTTCACTTCGGCGCAGAGGGAAGACTTGCGCGGTGTGGCACCTGTACTCGCTGGTGTCCCGCAAGGCCGTAGAATGTTCTCGGGGCGCACCCTGTACAAGCCCTTCTATGAGCGCAACCAGGAAGTGTGCATGCTGTTCTAGATGTCGACAACCAGCGACGCCTGCGTGCAAGCCATACGCCGTAGGGCGTGCTGCACATTCAGGATGTTCTCCGTGGCCCGTTCGACGACGCTGCCAGCGCTGGATTTTAACGATACTGTAACGTCACCGGAGCCGTTTGGCCGCCGGATTTATTTTCCGCATTGACCACAAATCCCAAGCTCAGCCCTGAACACAAAGGTCCCGATAAAGGTGTTTTACTCCGGTGGTTGTACAAGCGTATGTTGCAGAGCAAAATGTAAGGCAGTGTTTTATAAGTGGTGAGGATGCTCACTTTGTTACAAGGTATATAGTTTAATTAACCGTAACCACTCACAAATGTAAGTAGTGAATAATATTTGTGAAAAGAGAAGTGGGCCGAGAAAGGAACGGAATACCGGAACCAGACCACGGGTGCTTTTTGTGATAAGAAGTTCGTTTTTCCGGATAGAAGGAACACATAAGAATTGAAGTTTCTTCTGCTCTTTTTGCTTGTGCTGCTCTGGTCACTTATATAGTTGGCGCTTCCCGCCGAATAAAAGTGAGCGCTTGTCTTTTGTACTACAAATCCGCGTGCCTTTGTCTTCTTCGGACACCTATAGACAAGCGTCATGTTTGTAAACAAAGGTGACGCTGTGGTTGGCAGCGACACTGGGTGTAGGCAAAACGCAGCGCGCCTACACTGCCCCAAGCGACGCTGCCTTCGAAACCAACTCGCGTACGTGAACATTTCAAAGCGTGCGCGTCGCTTGTGTTAGAAACATTTTAATTAATGCTCGGAGAGTAGTTCTGCACTTTTTCAGCCTGTTCGCCAGACTGAATTAGTAGGCGGAGCGCTGCATCGGGTGCTTCTCCGCTCTATAGTTTGCAACAAGTAACAGCGCAGCGCTACGGCGGGTGAAAGCGTGCGAGGTATGGGGCGGAACTAATCGTTCAGAGTTCTCAACTTATGGGCCGATAAAGCATATCCGATTGCTAGTACAAGACAGGACGACGTGATGCACGACGCGAATCAGCTTTCTCACACGACGAACCTTGTAATGTGCTTCCTATTTTCACCGAGCCGCTTCACTCCGGAAACCTTGGAAATTAATAACACTCTAGCTGCTTTGAATAACGCAAATGCGATCCGAGCGCTCCACGAGTGCATGCATAGACGCTTTCCTCGAGCTCGAAACGAAATTTGCGCTAACTTCGCTAAGCTATTAAATTTTGCTTCTTATTTTAGAATTTATTCATGTGTGGGCATTCTGCTTGATTGGAGTGGCTTTTGTCGTGGAATTTGCTGTTGTTCGCTGCAGATTCTGATCGACATACAGTTTGAAAATTCAAATAATTTGGGAAAGAGCACTGCGCGACGTTGTCGATATCCTGTAGCTAGCGTCGCTGGACCGGTGCTTAAACGACACGCCGTTTGAAATTTGCAAAAATGAAAACAGAGAAAAAGCCGTCGTGCGTGCTACTACCCGAGTCCGGTGATTCCTCAAGCGCGGCATGGTGTGAACGCTGAAGGCGACTGGCGGCAGCTTTTTCACTTTTTTTTTTGCGTGCGCGAAGTGATGCTCGGGACGGTGTCCGGACAATAAGCATCTAAAAATAGCCCCATGTGTTCAACTTGCGATCCCAAGCACACGGAATATCGCGCCTAAACTTACGCTGAGAGCACGACAGAATTAGAACGAGTTGCAGGCGTTACTTGATTTTTGCACTGTTCACCACGCGACCGAACATCAACGATGCGTAGTCAGAGACACGAACCAACTTATTAGATTTGAATGCAGCTACACAATATAATAACCCAAGGGGCGAAACGAGCTCGGCGGTAATAATTAGCCGCGAAGCCGATCCTTCGTCGAACTTGTCTTGCTCCTCGGCCCCTGCCCGTTGCTTTCGCGCCTATCTGACTGCAATAAACTCGTGGAAACTAGTGCCGCTTCCTTTCTTCTGCATTGCGGCTCAACCAACCGCACCACAATTTGTCGGCACGCCGAAAATTGTGCCCTAAAAAACACGCAAGCGCGGCGCACCCAATGCGGAAGGTCCCGCTTTTTGCCTACACAACGAAAGTCACTGCTGAAGCCAGCGCCGCCGCATCTCTTTGACGTCACGGCCTGACGCTTGGACCTCCTCAAGGAGGATATATAAAGTTTTATATATCCTCCTTGGACCTCCTACATGTTTGTAAACAAACGAGGTGGCGCTGCAGTCGCTAGCGGGCTCGTGGTAGGCAAAAGGTCGGGGAGTGGCGTTGCGGATAAGTGTTGAGCGCGGGTTTTCAAGGGTTGTAGGCGCGTTTCCAGTTTCTGCGAATCACAGCAGTGGTTGATACTTCCAACTTAGTAATTTCTCGAAGCACACGAGCTCGCGTTGGCCACGTGCGGCGTATTCAGAGAAATAGTTTGCCACTGTGTATTGCATATATGGTTAGTAGTAAACATGTAGAAAGCATTCCTGCCGTTTGTTTATTCGCTAGGCATTGCATAAAATAAGTTTTGACACTCTGCACTAGCCGGAATGATTTTATTTCGGGACAGTAGTGAGGGGGAAGTGCTGGCGTTGCTTCGCCGGAGCAGGCGTGCGCTCACCGATACACGTGTCGCGCTGTGCGAAAAGTGGGGACAGCGTCGTGTCCCCGATCTCCTGTCTCGCTTAGCGCTGTTCTTAGCCGCATGACCACGCACCAGCCAGGCCGACCTCTCCCCTGGTTAAACTGGTAGATTTGGCGAAAATTTTCGATTTCTAGAATTATTTTCTTTCCTAGCCCTGGAGTCTTGTTTCGTGACGAAAAATTATAGCAAAATATTGAGTACAAATTTATAAATTATTCTTTCTAGATGTAAGGTCGTCGAAAATTGTGAGGTAATTTCTTTGATTTAAGTGCCGCATTTCTTTGACCAAAGCGAAAGCGAAGAGGCCATAAACGAGGGAATAAACTTAAAGGTTCGTTTTCTGACCTCTCACATTTTCTGCGACTGGCATCACTCACCTTCGTAATTCGCATGAAAATCAAATGATTCCATTTGTCGGAAACTATTCCTGAGACGTTGAGGAGCGTAATAAATCTCTCGATTTTTTTTCCTACACGTGCAGTACTGTGTTAGTTATTTTTCGTATGAAACGTTTTCATGTAACTATGCATGCATAAGTACTGACCATCTAGAAAAATAACTAATCGCGTCATCATACTGAACAGGGCTTTGTGTACATGCTGGCATAAAAAAAAAACTGCACACTATCTACTCAATTATTTAAGACTTGGGGTGACTTGACGAGGGTGCTAATTATAATTACCCAGAACTGCACCAGGTATAGCTATAATAAAAGGAATGACTGAAACTAGCGTAGGAATTTCATATTTGCACCAAGTTTAGTTACATATCGCATGCATAAATAACGAAAACACTTTTCATTGCCGCGTCCCCTCTAAATCTCGCCACGTGTCTGTTAGTACGCCTGCGGCTGCTTCTTTCCAAACAAGCTTCGCGATCATGTACTACCTCATGAAGCATGGCACATGCATGATGCAATGAAAAAGCATATGGCGTTTAGCACACTCAAGGTACGCTATTCTAAGCACACCAATGCGACCGCGCAAGATTGGCACAACTTACCAGACTTAATTCTTTCTACTCGAATCAAATAATTACGTCGTCATATCAAGAAACAGTTTCAAGTAAATATTAAATGCCATAAAACGCACCATTAAAACACGCTATCATATTAAAAAAAGAACGCATTCCTTGGAGGCGACTGAACCTGCCGGCGCCCCGTGCACTCCGGCTCAAGGTGATAAGTACGCGTGCAGCTACATATCTCTTTTTTTTCCCCTGAGCAATTCTCAACCAACTATCGTGATGTTCAGGTTAATGAACGCAGTAACTTGCATGCTATTAAGTGCATTGAGTGGCAGTGCCTATCGACACCCAGACTTCGCGCTTTACTACCGTGGCCCAATGCCTGTAAAAGCGGAACCTGTTTTGCCTACCATGCGAAAGTCGCTTATCACACCAGCGCCACCGCATCTTGGTGACGTCGCGGGGTGAAGGAGGCCAGTAGGAGACTTGTGGGCTCTAGGCTGCAGAGCTTCGATGCCATAACGCTGTTTCAAAACATGTACCATCGGAAGGAAGAAATTAGGCGCATGCAGGCACGGGTGTCTAAGAACTTGCTTATTGGTCCGTAATTTTGTGTTTATTTATATGCGAAAGTATTTATATATATGCGTGAGATAATTATACTTTCAAGAGCTTTCGCACCGAGCAAACTTTCCGCAAAAGCCACCACTACCCAAGTCGGCCACGGAAAGCCATGTATATAGTATTTTAGCGACTATGTGGGTCTGTCTAGCCTGGTCATAAAATATACATTTCCTATGCAGAAAAAACAAACAAACTATGGAGGCATGTTCGTTCGCCGTCAACGTGCGTAATATCTGGGTCAGCAAAACTGAAGGGACCACGAAAACAATGGCAAAACTGCCTTGCAGCGCTATATGACGGTGCGTCCCTTGTTCCAGGTATGTGCAGTTACGAAATGAGAGCTACGAGTATAAGGGACAGATTCCTTTCAGACTTGTGACTCCCGAAAAAATTTCGCCCTGTGCGGTAAACACGTCCCGCTGTTGAGCTCTGTTTGCAAGATGAAAAACAGCGCGCATATTTTTCGCCACAGAGGCCGGCCACAGATTGATCCCTCAGAAACCATTGCACATCAAGCGTACAAAGTTGTGCCATGGTAATGATTTGGAACCTGTATGTATGTATACCTGTAAAAAGTCCCGTGCGTGCTAACGCGCTCGGCCACAAAGCCTGCCACTGCATAACTGAAAAGCTGTGTATGCGGCTGCATTCTGGAAAAACCCGCGCCAAACAGAAATGCGCTTATCTCGACGACGTGTCTCGGTAACGCTGCTCGTATCTCGCTAACAGGCGCAACCGCTCACATAGGGCTTCTGCAATGGTGTCCGTGGACTCTCCGTATTTCCTGTCTATAGCCGCTGCTTATCATTGGGGTACATCGCAAGCAGCGGAGGTAACCGGCCTAATATTGCAGTAAAGCAGCTGAATGGGCTAGTTGGTTTTGCATCTTGGTGAAAAAACAGCGCACAAGCAGACACAGACAGAAAGAAGGAAGGGGACAAGCGCTGATCAGCGCTTGTCCCCTTCTTTCTGTCTGTGTCTGCTTGTGCGCTGTTTTTTCACCAAGATCACCTAATATTGCAACAGGCTGGTTCCAGCCTGGTCCTTTGTAGGGCCGGCCTTTGACAATACTGTTCCAACTTTGGGCCAATACTGTTCCAACTTTGGGCCAATACTGTTCCAAATTTGACAATACTTTCCAACTCTGCCAATACTGTTCAAAATTTGACAATGCTGTTCCAAATTTGACAATACTATCCCAAGTTTAACAATACTGTCCTAAGTTGGACAATACTGTTCCAACTTTGGCAATAATGTTCCAACTCTGACAATACTGTTCCAGAGTTGCCAACACTGTTCCAACTTTGCCAATACTGTTTTAAATTTGGCAATACGGTTCTAACTTTGACAATACTGTTCCAACTTTGCCAACACAGTTCCAACGTTGTTAATACTGTTACAAGTTTGACAATACTGTTCCAACTTTGGCAATACTGTTCCAACTTTGACAATACTGTTTCAACTTTGACAATACTGTTCCAACTTTGCCAATCCTGTTCCAACTTTGCCAATCCTGTTCCAACTTTGACAATACGGCTCCAACTTTGGCAATACTGTTTCAACTTTGACAATACTTTTCCAACTTTGACAATACGGTTCCAACTTTGACAATACTGTTCCGACATTGACAACACTGTTCCGACATTGCCAATACTGTTCCAACTCTGTCAATACTGTTTCAAATTTGACCATACTGTTCCAACTTTGACAATACCGTTCCAAATTTGACGACACTGTTCCAACTTTGCCAATACTGTTCCAACTTTGGCAATACGGTTCCAACTTTGACAACACTTTTCCTACTTTGTCAAAACTGTTCCAACTTTGCCAATACTGTTCCAAGTTTGACAATACTGTTCCAACTTTGTCAATACTGCTCCAAATTTGGCAATACTGTTCCAACTTTGCCAATTACCTGTGCTGCTTGGGATATTTCTCTCATCCGACCGGTGCTTCGAAACGCTGTCCACACTGGTCCGGAATTACGCCCGTAGCATAGAAGGAAATAACAAGCCTTCACTCTGCTGTAAGTTTTTATTTATCTCGGTCAGGAAAGCGATGCAACTAACGCACTTCTTATCTGCCTTTTTCGTGAGTGCCCGTAGACCTGCGTCATCGGGGCTAGTCGTTCCAGAGGAAACGTGGTAAAAGCGCACATGTATGGCGCATCAGATCCTTGAAGCTACGAATACCCATGCCAGGGTGCGTCCTGAGAAGATGGCGGCGGCGGATGCGTGCCCCACTTTCGTACGTGTGGGCTTGGCCATGCATCGGGAATCACTTGCGCAGCGGCATGAAAGCTGTCCTGGGGTCCTTTCTCGTGGTGCGTCTCGAGTTCCTTTACGTGCGAAAACTTCTGAGGGCAGAGGAGACACAGAAGTGCACGACAGGTGGTGCAAGGAGTTCGCCGCTGTATGCGGTAACGCGTCATAGTGGAAGCTCGGTTGAAGCACCGTCCGCAGTCGGGGCACTTGTGTGGCTTCTCGCCCGTGTGAACCAGCTGGTGTTGGGAGAGATGATGCGACCGTGAGAAGCTCGTTTGGCACATCTTGCACACGAAAGGGCGCTCGCTCGTGTGGATCCGCTCGTGTATGATAACATGGGATGTGTGTAAGAATAGATAAAAACAGAAGGGGGAGGTGGCGTGCTAAGTATGGCAGCCTTAATGCCGACGATGAGGAAGAGTGAAAAAATCATTGCTTTAAAAAAAAAAACGCATGCGGCCGTCAAGCAGTCTATAGCATCCAGTGCGATGAGCCAACAATAGGAAGCTTTGAAGAGCGTTTAAAACGCATATCTTTTTATTTTCATTAGAAGAGAGACAAAAAGACAAAATAAGGCAAGCGCATTGTCTCTGCATACATGTTTTGGAAATTGGATACCACCGAACTGGGTCACGAGCATACGTTCTCTGCCAAACACTGAACTTCGTACCGACGGGAAAAGGAAGTATTTGTACTCTCGTCGCAGAATTCGCCGATTCCCTTCTATGCTTAAAGGTGCTGGTGGTCCCCATCTGTGTCACAGCTAGACCTTAGTCCGCTACTTGGTCAGGTCCGCCTCTGGGCGCAGCGATTTTAGGCTCATCGCTGGCATTGCCTGTTCATGCTACTCGATGAGTCTCCGTAACGAAGTGCACCATGTACATCACAGCTACGCGAGCAAAACTCGACTCGGTGCTCCTCAGTCTCTGCCATATAAACGCCACGGCAATCAATTCTACCTTCTGAACGAAGACGGCAGGCATGACAGCTTCGCCTTGGAAGGCAACGACATACATTCCGTTCTAACTGCGCATTTGCCTATAGAATGACAAGACTACAAAGTGAGCAAATTCTCATCATCATTAGAGAAACGAAATGATTAAAATTTGACGATTTTGGGGGTGTATTTATATGTACCTGCTTGTTTACGACATCATCATTATCAGTCTGAATACACCTACTGCAGGGCAAAGGCCTCTCCCAAGTCTCTCCGAATTATCCTGTCTTTTCCCAGCTGCGCCCATCGTATCCCCGCAAACTTCTTAATCTCATCCGCCCAACTAACCTTCGGCCGCCTCCTGCTACGCTTGCCTTCTCTTAGAATCCACTCCGTTACCCTTAAGGACCGGCGGTTATCTTGCCTTTGCATTAAATGCCCTTCCCAAGCCAATTTCTTCCTTTTAATTTGGACAAGGATGTCTTTAACGCGCGTTTGTTCCATCACCTAGTCCGCCCACTTCTGGTCTCCTAATGTTATGCCCATCATTTTTCTTTTCACAGCATGCTGCCAAGCATTGCTTCATGTTCGCTTCGGTCTAGCGCTACTACTGCTGGCGACCGATACGAAAAGTAATTGGAAACTGTATTGCATCGTCAAACCTCGTGCTTACCTGTGATAGCTGGAGTACTTGCAGCCGGAGCACTGGCCCTTTCGCCACTGGGGATGCTCGTTGTGCTGGTGCAGTTTCAAAAGATCTTGCGTAGGAAACTGGTAGGCGCATTTGTCGCAGGGGAAGACCGTGGGTGAAGCGGACGATCTGTTTCTATTTTCAGTATCGAGAACCGAAACATCTTCCTGACTTGGAATAGGTAAGCACTGTCTCATCGCAGCCTGCACTCTTAACAGTCAGTTATCAAACGCATAGGATATACGCGAAAAGGCACACAATTGGGTCCGCCACGTTTCTGTTTTTATTCTTTCTGCTGTTTCTCTTATCAGGTACTACCATAGCCAGACACGTGAGCTAGAAAAAATATCAGTACATATTCGAGGTGCCTTGCCATATCTGTAGTGTTCTGTCACTGCCGTGCCTGTCACTTTGAGTTAAAAAATTCTTTCCCCGGATGAACTGCTTGTGTTGTCTAATATTATGCTATCCTGGCTCCGCGTTCCAAGGTACAGTGTAAGAAATGGTGCTAGCACAATGCTTGATTTTTCACCTGCACACGTCAATTTTATACTACTATGTGAAGTGATACATCGGCTGGTTTGGCCGATGTATCAACGAACGATTAAAGGAGCATTTCCGGAGCCCTTTGCTTTGTTGCTGGCGACGATATACAGAAAAGAACTTCAGGTGGCATATATCAATCCGGAACCGTTAACTACAGCACCCCTCAAAGGCCATTTGTTGCTTGAGGCTGTTAAACACCGTATTTTAGATCTTTTATTTATTGTTTCCTGCATTGACATACATTCTTTTTTTTCTCAGTGTACCGGAAGATAAATGCCGAGCGCATAAAATGTCTGGCTTTGAAATTTGTCCTTGCTTGACCTGCAGCGTGTAGCTGGCTGAGGAGAAAGATAACAGCACAGCAACGGCGACAGCAGTTGGTTCTCTTCCAGATTACCGCTCTGATAGTTTTACTCTAAGGCGCGGCTTCCCATACACGATAAAATTTTTCCGTAGGATGAAGGTGGGGAGGTGGGTAGTTGTGTGGTGATTATGGATAGTGGAAATAATGTGGGAAATCATGCCGAGAGTGCCAATGGGTGAGGCTTTTTGAAGACAGCGGGCGTTCCTACTGCGACTTTGAAGACAATTTTTTTTAGTGCCAAATGTGCTCTTCTGCATAAGGAGAGTCATATCTGCTTATGCAGGCATGTGTCGCCTATAAATGCTAACAAGGCCAGGAGTTGGGGCCCATGGGTCCAGATTCGTGTGTCTGTGCAGGTTACTGCGCTCGGAACTCTGGCGGCAAGTTCGTCTTTTTCAAGACTGGCTGCGCTTGGTTTGTCTAAAAGATCACCCAGAATGGCTCGCAATGAGGAAGTTAACATCTCTTAGGCGGCAAGCTGCACGACTCACGGAGGGCACGTGGAAGTGGATTTTGAACCAGTTGCTTTTGTGCTTGGGACAGAAGAAAAAGACACAAGAGAAAAGAAATGTAGTAGTCCTGGGGGATGTGTCTATTCCCGAGAATATATTGCATCTTCTGCAGAAGGGTCCCAAATTCGGATTGCAACACGATGTTCCAGCGCATGAACTGATTGCACTCAACCGAAAAGTGGCACTGAAGGCGAAAGATGAGGACCGCGACCGCTGCCTTCTTGAAGGTGTGGACTGCTTGCGGAAGTTTCCTCCAAAAGATCCGGACTTGCGCAGTGACAATGTCTTTAGTGGCGTGGTGTCTTTCTTTAAGAGCAAGAACCTGATGCTTGTACAAGCGGATAAGGAGGGCGGGTTTGTTGTTTTAGCGCAGGGACTTTACAATAAGAAAGCGCAGGTAGCAGTACATAAGAACTTTGTCCCTGTCAAAAAAAGGGAAGTGAGAATTAAGGCGAAGTTCACCGAACTTTGTAAGAGGTTAAATCTGAATGCACTCGCCAGGGACATTACTAATAGCAGGGGAAACAGCCTAAACCCTTTTTTAACAGCTAAGACCCACAAACCGGAGATTCCGTTCAGGACAATTGTTAGTGAACAGGGATCGTGGCAGGTAAACGTCAGCCAGTTCTTGCTAAAGAAGCTAAAATGCCTTGTCTTGGACGATCCCTTTCTTACCAAAAAGTCAGTCGATGTAGCACAGTTTGTTAAGTCTAATGAAGACATTGGCTTTGGTTTTTCCATAGACATACAAGACCTTTTTTATTCCGTGCCTAAAGATCAAATTCTACTGTCTGTTAAGGAATGCATTGAAGAAAACGGCGACGTGTCGTTCCAGAACTCAACAGGCTTGTCTGTAGATAATTTTTTAGCTCTTTTGCAGTTTTACTTGAATGCTATTTTTATTGTTTTTAACGACCAGCCTTTCTTGCAGCGAAATGGCATCTGTATAGGCTCTTGCGTAGCTCCTATTTTGTGCGATATTTTTTTAGCTAAGGTAGATAAGCGGCTGGAGCAGACTTTTAAGGAGAGCGGGACAGTTTTAAAGGTTTTTAGGTATGTAGACGATTTTTTAGTACTTTTAAAAAAGCAGAAGACCTTCACCTACCCCTCTACAGTAAGTGAAGTTTTAGATACTTTTAACGGACATGGTCTTGGTTTGACTTTTACCAATGAACTGCCCGACGTTTCGGTTTTACAGTTTTTAGACCTCAGATTAACGTTCTCTGAAGGACACGTCTGCTGGGGGTATTATCCACGCGTAAAAAAGGAGTTGTTGCCGTATGACTCGGCGCACTCCAAGACTATAAAACGAGGAATAGCTTCGCTTTGTATGGAATCTTCTCTCCAAAAATCGTGTCCACATCAAATGTTTGACAGTTTTAATCATCAGATAAGCCGGCTTTTGGCTGCAGGGTTCCCGTGGTCGGTTCTGACTGCCGTTTCCGAGGCCATTCTTCAGAAGTCCAAACGTGGAGCAGGGCCAAAAATTGCTGAAACTCAACAAAAGGCCCCTAGGCCTGAGGTCGTGCCGTATATCCACAAAATTTCGCACAACCTCAAAAAAGTTGCAAGCAGACACGGTGTACCTGTCGTGTTCTCGGCTCCCAACAAATTGGGAAAGCTCTGCCCACGCATTTGTGACGCAAAAAAACGTGGGTGTCTGAAGAAGCACCAGAAACCGTTCGTTCGGTGTTCCACTGGAGTGGTTTACTCCATTCCTATGTCTTGTGGAAAGTTTTATGTCGGCCAAACTGGACGTTGTCTGAATGGCCGTCTGGGGGAACACGCCCTAAATTTAGAAAAACGAGAAGACAAATACGTGCATTTGGTTGCGCACGTTAGCAACTGTGAAGAATGTGTGGCCCGGTTTGAAGAGACGAAGGTTCTTGGCAAGAGTAGAGATGAGACGGCACGGATTAGCCTAGAAGCCTATCATATAAAGAAACTTGGTGGCGAGTGCATCAGCGAACCCTCTTTATCTCTGTTCGCGGCTGAGATCGCCTTTTTTAAAGCGGCTAACTGTTAATTTTTCACAAATGTTTCTTTTCATGTCTTACGCATGTCTGCCCGCGCATGCGTTCTGCTTTAGTGGCTTTTTCGCACCTTGTTTTGTTATCTCATTCTTTCTTTCTTTTTTTCATGGAATATCACCCCACCCTTCGGCCTTTATAAGGTGTGGCCTTCCGCCAATAAAGCCAGTTGACAGTTTGCGCTTGTGTGGGTGTGTCGCCTTTCTCGTGTGTCGTTTTATTTGCGCAAAAGAACATTTCTAGACCATGAGTTCATAAATGTTATCCACCTGAGATTTCGCTTGTAGTGTGTGAATAGGGGTCAAGCGAGGAAGGTCAGTGATAATCTGAATGGTGTCTCTGTTGACCGTTTTCAAGGCCCCCGTAATCTCGTAGGACAAGGCGTTAGAACAGAACTAGATAAACAAGCAAAGGCTTCAACACAGAGCGGACTAATGTTCGAGCCGTATTAAAACATGCAACAGCTGCGTTCTAGGTAATTAAGCGAAATAGATGCGGCTCACTAGTAGTCTTCTGTCGCGCAGATCAATCCCAAGGTGCTGCAGATCCAGAGCTGCAAAGGTCGGCACTTAGCACCCGCATTGAGGAGGCTGTAGTGAGGAGTTGGCCATTAAAGGAGAGCTGTATAGGTATTAGCAGAATGCGGTGTGATAGAAAAGTTTGTGATAGACATAAAGTTATCTTTTCAACCGACTGCGCCAGACCAATCTGTGTGCACATCTGAGAGGTCTTGTCCAGAGAGGTCTGATGGCCTACTTTTTAGGGCTTACTTATAGTGGCCATTCCATGCACTTAGCTGTCGTGTGTTTGTCTGTTTGTTAGCCTGTCTGCGTGTCAATTTGTCAGAAGCCTGCTTTGTGGTAGGCTACGTACCTGCCCACCTCTTTGTGGGCAAACTGTCCATGTGTATGTTTGTGTGTGTGTGTGTGTAAATATATATAGCTGGCAGGTTGCCCATTTGCCAGTGTCCAGCGTTGCCGGTGGCAGTGTAATTATTGATTGTTCGTGTGGGGTTCCACGGGAAATTCAACCAGGGTCCCACGAGCACCGTAAATGGCAGCCCCTGTCATTGCAGGGGAGTGGCATGCTGCATAACCACTGCACCACTACGCCACGAGTGGTATGAGGACTTCAAGGAATCTTTGAATGTAAAGTAGACAGTCACCAATTCGGTATATACGTATCATCATTAACTCATCATCGCTATCCGAACATCCTTCATCTATGAGCAATAGATTCGAACACCGGAGTCGAAGTGAAACCGGAATGCTAGCGCACGTAATTCACAATTGGCTTAACTACGCAAATCCACCGTTATTTTTGGCGACTAAGGTCCGTGTCTGCATACAAGACCGTTACATCACCCGTATACATAAAAAAATACACACAGAATGGTAGCCAGTTGCAATGCGAAAGGAAGAAGTGCCGCGTTTAACAATATTGGGGCCAGCAAGCATCCTTGAGGTACACTCCTCCTTATAATGAAGTGGCCAACACGTTCCTTACCGATTCACATGGCGATGGAACGGTCTTCCAAGAACGAACCCACAAAGTTGCGCACTCTGGGTTGGAGAAGAAGCCAACGTAGATTGCTGAGTGGCTGACGTTGTCATACGCCTTGTGCACGTTCGTGGTTAGAAGCGTGTGGATTTTGCTAGATCGGTCTGCTAGTTGCACCATACTTGATAGGTGGTCCAACCCGTCCTCAGTGCCCAAGTGAAGGTGAAAGCAATTTCGAGGCGGGTGGTACCGGTGATACCGTTCCAGCCACCATGAGAGCCGCGTAGCTAGCTTACGTAGTGAGGACGTAAGCGCTATCGGGCGAATGTTGCTTAAATTGCTAGGATGCTTTCCGGGTTTATGGATGGGTACTCCCTCAGCATATTTCCACAAGGTTGAGAAACTTATGGAGGCCCTAGTTGTGTTCAGGGCCTTAAGTAACCACTCCAATGTCGGGTATTCGATATTTTTGGATACCTCATAAGAAAGCCCATCCGACCCTTGAGCTTTGCACAGTTTCTTGTGATCTATGGCTGCGAGAAACTCAGCCATGGTGAACCGCTTCGGTATACCGTCAAGATCTTATTTGCTTGGACAGACAGACAGAAAACTTTATTGAGCAAGTGAGTTTTAGACCCAGCTGGGTCCCTGGGCCACTGCGCGGTCCCGCACTGCATCAAGTAGGTCATGCCGGGACATGACGTCGGCAGCCCGAGTCACCGCACCAAGCTGCGATGTCGGGTCTGCAGACATAAGCAGGACCTCCATGTCCTCCCAGCTCGAGATGGCGTGCTGTCCCCGCGGGGGAGGGTCAGCAGGGCAGCCGAAAAGGATATGGGAGAGTGTGGCGTGGGGGTCACCGCATAGGGAGCATGCAGGAAATGTGCCGCAATAGTGGGATAAAAGCTGAGGGGAACAGAGAGCGGGTCTGGAGGCGTCTGAAGAGGATCTGTTGGGAGTGCGTAAGAGAGGGGTGGGGAGGAGGGTAAGTCCGACGGTCCAAACGGGGTATTTGAGTGAGCTCCGCAAATGTGTGCGCCCGCTCCCTCGAGAATCCTGGATCGAGACTGTCCTGAGCCCGGCAAATCAAACCTCGGGCCAATTTATCGGCAGCCTCGTTTCCAGAGTTCCCAGAGTGAGCCGGCACCCACTGAAGCTCTACCCTGCGCGGTAAATTTTGGGTAGGGTGTTCAACAATTGCCAGGCAGGGGTGTGAATCCTGCCTCTGGCAAAGTTGGACAGAGCCGTTTTGGAGTCGCTGAAGATATATAGGGCGATGGCGGTCTCCTCAGCCTCCTCAGGCGTAGAGCCCGAGGGAAGACGGTGAGTTAGGGGGTGAGGTAGGGTTGGATTGTAGGCAACTGCTACCTGCTTCATGCGCTGTACGTGCGGCGTCTACCCAAACGGCATCGTGGGCTTGCCCATAATACTTATGGAGGGCATTAGCGCGAGCTACGCGGCGAGGGATGTGATATTGGGGATGGACGTTTCGAGGAAGGGGTTTCACAACGAGAGGTGTATGGATGTGTCGAGGGATGGCTATAAGGGTTGACTGGTGAGCGGATATCTTGATGCGAAGGAAAGAGAGTATATGGCGGCCAGTGGCGCTCGTGGCAAGTCTAAGGTACTGTGTCTGAAGGTGCGCGTCAACTAGTTCCTGAATGGTGTTATGCATGCCTAGTGCAAGAAGTTTGGCTGTGCTAGTGCTACGAGGTAGGTTTAGGGCTGCCTTAGTCGCAAGGCGGATAATTGCGTTCACGCGTTCGGTTTCCGTGTGGTTCAATTTGAGATATGGGGTTGCGTATAGAATGCGGCTAAGCACAAATGCGTGCACTACTTTCATGTTGTCCGCTTCGTCTAAACCCTTGTTAAGGGAGGGCACTCGGCATAGAAGGTGCAAAACAGATTGCGTGGAGGCCTTCAGTCTTTTAAACGTATGTTCATTTCGTCCATAATCCTGCAAGTGGAGGCCAAGGATGCGGAGGGCGGGTGTGATGGGGATAAGGGATCCTTTTAAATTGATTTGGATGGGCGAGTTAGAGCCAGATTTTGGCCTAATTAGGAAGAGCGCGGACTTAGATGGGGAACATTCGAGCCCGATTGATGACGCGTGAGAGGAGATGGTGTCTGCTGCTAACTGAAGAGTTTCCTCAATTTCCCCGTCAGAGCCATGAGTGGTCCATGTGGTAATATCTGTGATATGTTATCAGTTCAAGCACGTGCCTATGACGTAGGACCGTCTCGGCACATGTTATAAAAGCAGAGGCGTCGTGGAATAAAACACATTCGTTCCTGCCCTCGCTCGTGCGTCGTGTCTTCTCTCGGCCACGACAGAACTGGCGACGAGGATGGGATGATGCCACGATTCTGAAGCAAGCACCGGCGCAGCGCTGCAGCGGAACGGACGGCCGGCCCACGATAAGAAGGCAAGCGTTTCAAAATGGCACTCCCTGTAGCTTCGCAACGTTTCGGAAGCATGTTAGAGTTTAACCCAAGAAGCGACGAAGCACCCGTGCGCGAAACCCTCCCGAGAGATACACTACAGAAGACTTCAGGAAGAAGAGATAGTAGTAATTAAAATGACTATTGTTTCACTAAGAAGGGAAGAATGTGATATGTTATCAGTTCAAGCACGTGCCTATGACGTAGGACCGTCTCGGCACATGCTATAAAAGCAGAGGCGTCGTGGAATAAAACACATTCGTTCCTGCCCTCGCTCGTGCGTCGTGTCTTCTCTCGGCCACGACAGAACAACTGGCGACGACGATGGGATGATGCCACGATTCTGAAGCAAGCACCGGCGCAGCGCTGCAGCGGAACGGACGGCCGGCCCACGATAAGATGGCAAGCGTTTCAAAATGGCACTCCCTGTAGCTTCGCAACGTTTCGGAAGCATGCCAGAGTTTAACCCAAGAAGCGACGAAGCACCCGTGCGCGAAACCCTCCCGAGAGATACACTACAGAAGACTTCAGGAAGAAGAGATAGTAGTAATTAAAATGACTTTTGTTTCACTAAGAAGGGAAGAATGTGATATGTTATCAGTTCAAGCACGTGCCTATGACGTAGGACCGTCTCGGCACATGCTATAAAAGCAGAGGCGTCGGGGAATAAAACACATTCGTTCCTGCCCTCGCTCGTGCGTCGTGTCTTCTCTCGGCCACGACAGAACAATATCATCAGCGTACAGGGTATGCTTTAGGTGTGGGATTAGAGCCAGTTTGTGAGCTGGGGGATGAGAGCAACGTTAAAGAAAAGGAGAGAAAGTACCGCCCCTTGAGGGGTTCCGAGCTCTCCGAGTGTATAAGGGGATGTGGTAATCTGATCTAGGTGCAGGGAGGCAGTGCGGCCCGAGAGAAACGCGCGAGCGTAGTTGTAGGTTTTAGGGCCTACCTGTAGAGCCTGCAGTTCCCGTAAGATGGCATCGTGTCGAATTCTGTCAAATGCCTTGGTGAGGTCAACCGCCAGGATAGCTTTAGTGTGGTGGGGGATAGTATCATCAAGCACGTCATGCGTAATTTGAAGCAGGGCGTCCTGCGCAGATAGATGCGCACGAAAGCCGAGCATACTGTGGGGGAAAAGGTGGTTGTCTTCCATGTACGTTGTTAGCCGAGCAAGAATTATGTGCTCGAAGACCTTGCCTAGACAGGACGTAAGAGAAATGGGGCGGATGTTTTCTAGGGTGATGGGCTTGTGGGGTTTTGGAATAAAAATAATTTTTCCATGCTTCCACGAGGCAGGGAGAGTACCCGCCTCCCAACATTCGTTAATGTAGTTGACTAAGTCAGAGATGGAAGCATCGTTAAGATTTCTGATAGCTGCATTGGTAATTTGATCATCTGCGGGAGCGGTATTCCGTAATTTCAATAGGGCGGCGCGAAATTCTGATTCTGTAATAAGGGCGTTAAGCTCGGGATGGGGTGGGCCCGCATAATCAGGATACTTGCAAGGAAGACCGGGGGTTGTATAGGTGCATTTAACCTGTGCGAGGAAGGCGTCGGTGTCCTGTCGATGGTTGTGAGCGAGGCGGGGAATGCTAAGGCGCGTCTGAGATTTGGATTGCGTGGGGTCTGGCATGTGCCGTAACAGATGCCAAGCGCAGGTTGTGGAGAGATTGCCGCGGAGACCGTCGCAAACCTGAGCCCAGTTAGCTTAGCAAAGAGTGGCACTACATTGTACTATTTGCGATTGAATCTGGGCAAGTTTGAGTTTTAGTCTCCTATTGTGCTTCTGAGTCTCCCGCCTTTACGTTATGTTGTCCTGTGCTTGGAGGAGGTGGGCGAACTTGCTGTCAATAACAGGGGTGTCTGGGATAGTGTCGAGCGTTTGAGTGTGTTGGCGAATGTCTTTTTGCAACGGAATAATCCAGGTGTCTAGGTCGAAGGGGGCCTGTGTTGGCTGCGCTTGTCTAAATTTGCGGAGCGCGTCCCAATTAGTGTGCTTAACGGTAAATTTGCGCTGAGATCGGCGATAGTTAAGCCTTATTCGAATTAGGTGATGATCGCTGCCTAGTGTGGAAAGCATTCTTTCCCACTGCAGGTGGTCCAAGTTTCTACCAAGCGTGAGGTCTGGGCTAGTATCGGTAGTAACACGGTTACCAATCCGCGTAGGTAAGCTGAAATCATTAAAGATGGTCAGGTGGAGCGCCAGCGTCTCATTGTATAAAACTGTGCCTCTATGGTTGGTACGCCGATAGCCCCAGTCCAGGTGAGCGCAATTAAAATCTCCGGCAATAATTGGGGGTTTGATCCGGCCAACTGGGTTGCGGATTTGAGAAGTGAGGGGAGTAAGTTAATTGGCTGACGTGGGAGAAGGTAGCAGTTAAGAAAGAACAGGGTTGATTTTGCAGGGGTGGGCGGTAAGACTTCAATAAGGCTGTTAGCGATAGGGGAGGTAATTACGTGCTCCCCGTAATGCAAGGATTTACTGATATATGTGACCACCTGAGGAAGGTCAGTGGGTTCTGAGGAGATAAAAGCGTATCCTGGCAGCTGCTTGGAGGTGAGCGTGCTTCTGAAGGAAGTGTATTCTGGGGGTGAACAATGTTGGACGCTTATCGAAAGCAGAAAATTAAGCCTGACGACTTCTGATACAAACTGATTTCGAGTTTGTCCCGAAGCAAGACATGCTAACCCTGCGGACCCTGCGGGGTCTGGTGCACGCTTGCCGATTTGCATGAAAGGAAAGGAGCACCAGATCGATGCAATCGTTCACGATGAGCCAAGATATGCGCACCAGTCCTGACATCGCTGGCGAGAGAGGTGGCTCTCACGCCGGCGTTGCGAAGCTTTTAGCCTGTGTAACGTCTGTTCGAATTTGCTTTCGCCGTCGCTTTTTCGTTCCGCGGCTGCGCTGGCCTCTCGCAAGTGGAGGCCTTGTGAAATGTGCATGTAGGTGGGTTGGTGGTGACGCTTCTGGGGGTAGCGTTGTCTTGGTGGATGGTCAATGGCGCTTTCTGGAGGGCGCAGTTGGGTCGGGACGGAGCATCGAGGGTGGCCATGAGTAGTTGGCCAGCCTTCGATTTGGGTGGGGCGGCGGGTGCAGTTGGTAGGCGGCTGGTGGAGGATGGTTCTTAAGCCTGGAGGCTTCACTAACATAGGCTTCACAAGAACGGTGCCAGCATTTTCGGCAAGTGGCGCTGGTATTGCAATCGCAACAAAAGAATTTCGTTAATATCAACAAACTTGGTGTCGAATACATATCGCCAAGAAAAGGTGTTCTAGAAGGCATCAATTTCTATGGCTGCTGCGCCTGCTATTACGACTTGCAACATAGTGGAGAAACTTTCTATCACCGCGTCTCAGTGGGATATGTGCTGTAGGAAAGACGACTTGACAACTCCGTCGAAGCAATGGACAGAAACATCCAGCGACTGGCTTTTTAAATACAGGTTTGTCTGTGACTACGATAAAAAATAGAATAGTTCATATAGTTGATCTAATATTGGTGGATAAATATTAAGTTTATACCAACTTATATGAAGTTAACACTTGTGGATGTGTGCGTTGTTAAATTCTGTTCATTTGCATTCACCCTTTAACGTACTTAAATCAGGAAGTTTTACTAAAGAAATGAAAATGAAATAAAGAATATCGCAAGGACACTGAGCTTCTTTGCTTATATTTTGACACTGTTAGCAGTATGCTGGTTAATGACAAGATCTGAAGCGCAAGCCCGGAACCAACATCAATTCTTCATGGCATAAAAGAAGCGGCATTCAAAATGCGATTAAACAAAACAAAGGTATGCGGCACCCGTCACAACTAAATTTCACTGCAAAGTGCAGCTACTTATCTACTGGCCCCATTCCCGTAGGAAGACTCAAAGCAGAGTGAAAATCCGCAACAATGAATACATTTAACGGAATGTTTCGTACTGAGATCAGGGTGAAAAAACAGCATTGAAAGAAATTGTTTGCGATAAAACTGAAAAAAAAAACCCTACTGACACCTAAGATAGTAAAATAAGGAGTTATCAAACTGCACACTAGTGGTCACCCTCCGTCCTTTCTATTAGATCAGCATCAGGGACGTGTATGATAGCGACCACCAGAATGTAATCATTGAGGGTAGAGACACCCCAGTATTATTGTTCATCATTTATTATTTTTTGTATGCTGCTCTGTAATTTTTCTCTTCGCCGATGTCTCTTCTTTTTGCTGAACGTGAAGCGAAACTGTTCTAGTTCATAACATCCTGTTTGTTTTTTAGCAGTTACTATTGTTGACACACACACACACACACACACACACACGCACACACGCACACACACACACACACACACACACACACACACACACACACACACACACACACACACACACACACACACACACACACACACACACACACACACACACACACACACACACACACACACACACACACACACACACACACACACACACACACACACACACACACACACACACACACACACACACACACACACACACACACACACACACACACACACACACACACACACACACACACACACACACACACACACACACACACACACACACACACACACACACACACACACACACACACACACACACACACACACACACACACACACACACACACACACACACACACACACACACACACACACACACACACACACACACACACACACACACACACACACACACACACACACACACACACACACACACACACACACACACACACACACACACACACACACACACACACACACACACACACACACACACACACACACACACACACACACACACACACACACACACACACACACACACACACACACACACACACACACACACACACACACACACACACACACACACACACACACACACACACACACACACACACACACACACACACACACACACACACACACACACACACACACACACACACACACACACACACACACACACACACACACACACACACACACACACACACACACACACACACACACACACACACACACACACACACACACACACACACACACACACACACACACACACACACACACACACACACACACACACACACACACACACACACACACACACACACACACACACACACACACACACACACACACACACACACACACACACACACACACACACACACACACACACACACACACACACACACATATTGTGCATTTCTTGAACCTTTTGTTTATTCTCTAACGCATTGTCCAGCAAATCATCTCAGCGTCGTTCTGTCAAATGCACGGCGTGCAAGCCTTGCGAAGCCCTTGTTAGGTTTCTTGCTTGCCCCCTCAACGGCAAAGCTGCTGTGGACGCAAAATGCTGAAAATAAAATTTGAGTTTGATTTTGACTTTTTCGTCTGGAGAACTATTTAGGCACAAAAGCAACAACATGTTCCCGAACAAGACAGGAAGGCAACATCTAACATTAGACAGAATGTCTATGAGCTGCAGCAGCTTAAAGCACCAGTTGCCGAACAGAGGAACACCATAACCAAACCGAACGTAGGGAAGTAAAGCTAGGAAAGACGAAAAAAAACTATCAGGCATTAGTTTGCAAACTTAACAGGCGGAACAAAAAAAGCGAACATAACCGTTTGAATTTACGAGCAACGGTAATTGCATCAACATGTCTGTATTTTTCTCCGGACGCCTACGAGCCTTGTGGGCTCCAGGGTTCAGCGCACAGACGACATCGCGCAGATTAAAAACTTGTACTATGTGCATGAAGAAATGAAGCGCATGCAGGCGCGGGTGTCTAAAAACTCGTTTATTCGCGCGTTTTCTGGTATTTATTCATTTACATATAGAAAAAAATAATATGTATGTGTGTAACATTACCTTCTCTAGCTTTCGCGCCGAGGAAACTTCGCTAAAAACCACAAGTAGCCAAATAGGCTGCCGAGAATCGTGCAAATAGTATTTTACCGGCTATGTTGGTCTCTAGGCTGGTCATGGATTATGCACTTCTGATGTTAAAAAAAGAGACCTAAACTAAGGAGGCATTGTTTTTCCACAGTCATGCGTGGGGAACATCTGACGTGACAAAATAGAACGACCACGAAAACAATAAAAAAAGGCTAGGCAGCGCTATCTGACGGTGCCTCTCTGGTTCGAGGAGTGTGCAGTTAAGAAGTGAAAGCTACGAGTATATGGAAATGTTTGTTTTCAGAGCTGTGTGTCCTGCGAAAATTTCGACCTGTGAGCACGTTCCGCTGTTGAGCTCTGCAAGATGATACAGATAGCAAATATTTTTCGCCACAGAGACCGCCCACGGATTGCTCCCTCAGAAACCGTTGCACATAAAGTGTACAAAGCTCTTCCATGTTAACGACTTGCAGTATTTATGCATACTAGTGTAACGCCTCATGCGTGCTAACGCCCGTGGCCAGAATGCCTGCAACCGCATAGCTGAAAAGCGGTGTCTGCGGCTGAATTCCGGAAAACGCCGTGCCCAAGAGAAATGCGCGTATATATCTCGACGACGTAACTCAGTAACACTGTGCATATCACGCAAACAGGCGCGATCCCTCAGATAGTGCTTTAGCAACGGTTTCCGTGGTCTCTCCGTTCTTCCTCACGTCTACAGCCGCTGCTTACGTACAAGGTGCATATTGCTTTCAACCGACCGGGGCTTCGACATGCGGTCCGCACTATCAGGAATTAGTCCCGTGCCATAGATGGAAATAGCAAGCCTTCACTTCGCTGTAGGTTTTTATTTATATTGGTCATGAGGGCCATGCAACTAACGCACTTCTTATCTGCCTTTTTCGTGAGTGCCCGTAGATATGCGTCATCGGTGCTAGTCGTTCCAGAGGAAACGTGGTGAAAGCGCACATGTAATGCGGCTCAGATCCTTGAAGCTATACGAATACCCATACCAGGGTGCGCCCTGTGAAGAGGGAGAATGGAATAAACAGTCATTACCGGGACTAATGTATGCGGATGATGTAGTGATAATGGCTGACAACAAGGAAGATTTGCTGAAGTTGATAGACATTTGTGGGGCAGAGGGAGATAGATTAGGCTTGAAGTTTAGTAAGCAGAAATCTTCAGTCGTGATATTTAGTGATGAGGGCGGTGAGCATAGAATACAAGAGTTCACGCTAGATGAGGGCTAACAACAATTATCTTGTCAAGGTCATGATGTGTCAAGGAATGAGATGACAAAGCACATTGAAAACCACCAATCTATGAGCAAGTTTCACACTTACGCCCGCTGCCTTGAATCTAAGAAAGCTAAGTGTTTTCCTGATAATGACACCAAAGGATCACTGACACAATTTTCCAATCCCTATTTTTCCATCGCCGCAGCTTCAATTATCTCCCTCGTTTTTTGATCGCTATTTTGTCCTAACACTGAACACTCCTCGAACTTAGGCGTGCACTTGCGATTACGGCAGTGACGAGCCAAGTTACCCGGCCCCTGATCTCTAACATTTCTGTGGTGCTCGCTCAGTCGCTTATTCAGGCACCGGCCTGTCTGCCCTATATACAACTTGCCACATGAAAGCGGCAACCAAAGGGGTTCTGATGCCGTACAGGGCAGGCCTTCCTATCCTGCTTGTCAGGACATGTATTCTTACATATGCGGGACAATTTTTCTGGGATTTATTTTCAGTTGCCCTTCTGTCGGCTTGCTAAGAAGGGAGCCATAATATTTGATGTCGATATGCATGGAATGTCTCTGGTTTTGTTTGCAAACAATGCAAAAATCGCCAGCAAGAAATGAACTCCCAGGGCAGTCAAATATTTATGGAGGCGAAATTCTAGACGTCCGTGTACTGTACGATGTCAGTGCACGTTAAAGAACGCCAGGTGGTCGAAATTTCCGGAGCCCTTCACTACGGGGTTCGATCCCAGCCACGCGCCGCATGTTGGTGGCGGCGAAATACAGAAAAGAACCCCGGGTGGTATACAGCAATCGGCAGCCGTCCACTACAGCACCCCTCAAAGGCCATGTGCCGCTTCAGGATTTTAAACCTCAGATTTTAAAACGTTTTCTTTAGTTTCCTGCATTGGCGTACAGTTTAACAATAAAATATTTGTCTCTTGTGCTTCTGATTTTGAAGCATTTTTTTTCAGTGTACCGCGTGGAAAAGTTCGAGCGCTTAAATGTCCGGCTTTGAAAGTTGCCCTTGTCTGACCTGCAGCGTGCAGCTGGCTGAGGAGAAAGGTGACGACACAGAAACTGCGACACGAGTTGGTTCCCTCGAGATGACCACTGTGATAGTTTCTCTAAGGCGAGGCTTCCCACACAGGACAAGATTTTTTCGGGAGATGAATTGTATCGTATTGGGTTTTATGGCGCATGAACAATTCCGGCTATCATGCGCCAAACACATGGTATAATTTATTTTAAGAATTAATTGTGCTCAGCGAAAGTCCTTGTCCAGACAAGGACTGGGAGGAGCCCAACAAATCGAATGTAGACCTCAGCCTTCTTCTCAGGCTTGAGAAAAGGGATGAGGTGTATCATAAAATGTGTCAAATTACAGGGTAAGAGTTTTTAGAATTAATAGTTATGTGATATTATAATTATATCTTGTTTAAGATCGCTGCATCTTTCAGAAAACTAAAACAGATGACGTTCTTGCAAGTGGATTATCTCGTAAAAGTGAACTGGGGTGAAGGGGAATGTGTTCATTGTAAAATACAGTAAAATATTTTCTCGTTATCCGTTCGAGTTGTGTGCACGAGAATAGGATGATTTACTTTGAGCTCATCTCCGCATTCTCACACAAATGTCTGTCTTGTTTTGTCTTTAGAAAGTTATGTGTTAGGTTTGTGTATCCAATACGAGGACGGCATAAAATAACTTCGATGAAACGTTTTTGGATTGAACATGACTTCCATTCTTCTATGGTGGTTATTACTAAGTGCAGCTTATTATTTCTTTCAGTGTTCCATTGAGACTGCCATTTATATCTGATTTTACACTGTACCAGGTTAATGCCACCTTTGTATGGAGTGTTAACTTTATTTCTTTGTTCCGAGCTTTTGCAGCACATGCATCCGCCTTCTCATTGCCTGTGATTCCGATGTGGCTTGGCACTCAGAAAAATTTTGTTTTGTCGCTGTGTTGCGGCTCTTTTCATGTTATGAATGATGTCACCAATTAGTGGTGTAACTCTATTTCTATGGTGAAGTGAGGTGAGTACGCTCAGAGAATCAGTGTAAATAATACTATTCGCAATGTTCTCTTTTATCATTTTTTCCACAGCCACAGAGACTGCATAACACTCTGCCGTGGAAATGGATGTGCACTCAGGCAGCCGTACAGTTCGTTCCCAATTATTTTGAACCACTGCACTTCCGACGTAGTGTGCAGATTTTGATCCATCAGTATAAAATGCTGCGTATTCTCGGAATTCTCGGTATTGTGTTAATGTGAAGTCGCACATAGAGGTCAGGCAGTACCAAAGCGGGAGCGGGTCAGATTTGTGGGCAATATTAGACAATGTGTCCATTACATCTAGTTCTTTGCATTTCTCTTCAAAACGCTGAGAAATGGTTTGATTTCCAGTGGTTTGTTGGTAAAAAGTGTTCGAGATAGGCAATTTGTAACTGTTGGGTAGCATATGTATTTTGGTATAAATCGACTTTAAGAATGTATGAACATGTGAGCATAGTTCTGTCTGTGAGTGATGGTTCGCTAGTTTCAACATAAATACTGTTTTGGGCGACGTCCTGTAAGCACCATTTGAAAGACGTAAACCTACGTTTTGCACTGGGTCGAGTCGTTTCAAGTACGATGGCCTTGCTGAACCATACATCATGCAACCATAGTAAAAAATGGAACGTACTACAGAGCGATAAATCTGGAGAAGGCATACCCGATCAGAACCCCAGTGTTTGCGTGAAAGGACTTTGAGTATGTTCAAAGAATGCGATGCTTTCTTTTTCAGCGCGTTTATGTGGGGCAGGAAAGTAAGTTTCTTGTTGAACTTTATGCCTAGGAATTTGTGTTCATTCTTAAAAGGTAACTGGATTTCGTTTATGTGTAGAGTGGGATCTGACTGTAAACCTCGTTTGAGTGCAAAAAGTAAGGCCACTGCTTTCTGTGGAGAGAACTGGAAATCATTCTTGTCTGCCCATGTTGCCAGTTTATTTATTGTAAGCTGTATTTATCTTTCGCATGTAGATATGTTGAAGGATATGCATGCTATCTGAAGATCGTCAATATAGACAGAATACATCACGGATCTCAGGATTATTTTCCTAATATAATTCATTTTTACTACGAAGAATGTTGTACTTGGAATACATCCTTGAGGTACTCCGTTCCCCTGAATAAAATTCTTTGAAAGGGTTGAGCCTAGGCGCACATGGAAGGAACGGTTTGATAAGAAATCTTTTAAGCAATTCAACATTCTGCCGCAGATGCCAAGCTCGGGAAAATCTTGAAGAATTCCGGACCTCCAGGTTTTTTTTTTATGGGGGTTTAACGTCCCAAAGCGATTCCGGCTATGAGGGACGCCGTAGTGGAGGGCTCCGGAAATTTCGACCACCTGGGGCTCTTTAACGTGCACTGACATCGCACAGCACACGGGCCTCTAGAATTTCGCCTCCATCGAAATTCGACCGCCGCGCCCGGGATCGAACCCGCGTCTTTCGGGCCAGCAGCCGAGCGCCATAACCACTCAGCCACCGCGGCGGCCCGAACCTCCAGGTTGTGTCATATGCCTATTATAAGTAAAAAAAGACTGCAGGACAGTGCTGTTTGTGTATTAAAGCATCCCTGACAGTATTTTCTAGACGAACTAAGTGATCTGCAGTGGAGCATTTCTTTTTAAAATCCCACTGATTGATATCAAGGAGTTCACAAGGTTGAAGGACAAAAGTTATTCTAAAATTGAGGACACTTTCAAAAGATTTGGCGAGGCAACTGCTAAGAGTTATGGGTCTATAGCTGCTGGGGGAGGTTGGTTCCTTCCCGGGTTTAAAAAATGATACAATATGAGCTTTTTTCCAGGCTGCATCTTTAAGCAGCGCGACTGGGCAGACTGGGAAAGATGTGCCAGCATTTCGTGGTGTATTTGGTCCGGTCCTGGAGCTGTTTTTTTGCCGGCAGATAATACTCTATTGATTTCCTGGAGGGTAATTAATGTATTGTATTGTTCATTAGCACCTCCATTCATTGGGAGTCTGTTTTTCGGCCATGTTTTTGTATTTTAGAAATTACTGGGTGTTATGTGACGAGCTAGAAACTGTAGCGAAGTGCTCACGTAGTATATGTGCCTGTTGCCTTATATTTGCTTGTATACCAGGTGTTGTCAAAAACGGTATTCTGTACGGTGAGAAGCTGCCATTTAATTTTCTTACCTGTTACCAGATTTTTTAAAATGTGATTTGACTGTTTATGGATGAAACATAGCTCTGCCATGACGCTTTCTCGGCACTACGACGGACGTGCCGAGCTTTAGCTTTTGCCTTTTTAAAATTTACTAGGTTCTCGTGTGTGGGGTAAAGGTGAAAAATACCCCAAGCTCTATTTTGTCGTTTTTTGCATCCTTCAATCTTGCGTCCACCAAACTTTGTGATTTTGCTGTACCATTCGCGAAGGCATTGTAATAGCCAAGTGTGCGGCAATTAAGATACAATCAGTGAACTTTTCATTTATTTCATCGGTGTCAATATTTCCTAAAACTATTTTTTCTAAACCGGCTTCTGATCTAAAAAGTTCCCAGTCAGCTAAAAGGAGCTTCCAGCGTCGCGGTTTTGTCGGGATTATTTCAGGTGCAGATGTTAGACTGATTATTACGGGGAGGTGATCACTGCCATATGGGTTGTCTATGACATCTCATTTAAAATCGTCATAAACATCCGGCGAACTAAAAGACAGATCTAAACAGCTCATTCTCCCCGAGGCTGGAGAGCAGTAATTGGTTTTACTGGAGTTCAGCAGACAAATATTATTGCTCAGAAAAAAATGCTCTATAATTTTTCCTCGGGCGTCCGTTTTTTCACTCCCCCATAACGAGGGATGTGCGTTAATATCGCCAACTACCAGATAGGGCTCTGGTAGCTGCTTTAAAAGATCTTCTAATTAATGTATTGTTACTATGAGATGGGTGTCAAGGTAAATACAACACAATGTTAGTGTTTGGTGTGTGAGCAGAGTAGCTGCAACAGCTTCAAATTTAGTCTTTAGTTTACGCTCACGAGCCGGGACATCATTTTTCACTATGATGCAACGCCACCTGAGAGCCGGCTTGCGTTCTCTCGGTCGCGGCGAAATACTTTGTTTCTACAGTACATTTGCGTTTTTGGGACCTAATTTTGTTTCTTGAATACATAAGGCCACGGGTGAGAATGTGGCTAAGATGTCTTATATCGCTTAAGCTATTAAATTATTCTCTACAATTCCAGTGTATTAGAAATGCCATTTTGATTTCTTGGGGATGTATTTTGAAAAATTAGGCCCCTATTTCTTTGGGGCCAGTTATTAGGATTTTTCCTTTTTTAATGTCACGAGAGCTCCGCTGCAGCGGAGGTGAGCTCGGTCCTACGTCCATCGCCTCGCTAGAGGTTATGGAACGCCACGGAGAGCCCACGGCTGTACTGTTTGAAGGCTTCTCCCGACGGGGAGAAGCCTTGTGGGCGCCTGACCCTGAGGCCGGCGGGCCCTTTTTCGAGGATGGCAGGGCAGCCTTCGTTGCGTCTGCCTGGGGCGCGGATGGCTCTGCCTCCGGATCAGTGTGTGTGGCCTGGGCAGATGCGAAGCCTGGTGTGGTGCCCCGCCCGTTGCACCACATCGGCGAAATTTGTTTTTGCCGTGAACAAGAAAGTTTCCTGAGTCTGTGTAAATCTAGCTGCCACCTGGAATGTAATGTTTTCTTTAATTTTGATAGTAATAATTTCCTTTTCTTTCTTACAGGATGGGCAAGACCTAGAACATGCGGGGTATGTGGTCCCATTCACAGTTAGCACACTTTGGCGCTGCTTTGCAGACATCGGATTAGTGTTCATTAGATGCACATTTGGCACAGGTGCGGCGGCCACAACTCTGCGATCCATGGCCAAACCTTGGGCACTTGAAACACCGGCGAAGATTTGGGATATATGATTGGACTGCTATTTTCATGTAACCTACTACTATGGTATCAGGGAGTTAGTTGGCTGGAGGCAAAAGTCAGAACTAATGCTTTGTAGGAACTTTCTTCTCATATTTTCTGATTTTTATGCGCTGTATATCAGTGACATTCTGGTCCTTGAGATCGTCTAGCATTTCCGCTTCTGTCAGAGTGGGAAAGTCTTGTTCTGAAATCACCCCTTGGACAGTGTTGAGGAATCTATGTGCACTAATAACAACAGGTTTTTCTCCAAATGTTGCTATGTTTGAGAGCATAGAATGCTGCGCTTTGTCCCTGATCTTGAGGAGTAGATCGCCATTGGCCAGCTTCATCACCTTGTAGCCAATGCCTAATGATTCCGTGAGAGTCTTTGAAACTAGAAAAGGGGAGATGATTCTGGCTTGTTTTTCAGGTACCTCACTGTGTACGACATGGTATCTGGGGAAGATTTATATTTTCTCAGAAACTGCGTAGTGACATCGGTCCGCCCTCGTTTATGAGGGCGGTCATTTGCTGAGAGAAGGTTAGCCATATAGTATGTATGTTTTTCACTCACGGTGCCAGCCACCCACCATGGAGCCCAACTTGGGGACGGGACAGGAACTTGCAAGCAAGTCCTGCCCACGCCAGCTGTACACCACAACTATAACCCAATATGACGCAACTCACGGTGGCTGGCCACACAAGGTAAACCCCCGCCGCCAGGAAAAAAGGAAGGATCCAGAAATGAGTAGGACACAGGAGAGTTGTGAGAAAGGGGTAGGAAAGTAAAAGATAGAGGGGGATAGGAAAATTTGACTGCCGATTTCCCACGGTCGGGTCAGGCAGGAGGTGCCGTCTACAGGAAGCTGGGCCCAAAGTGGTGTGTTGCCTCCACCGAAGGGCCTTAAAAGTCCAAACGCTCGGTATGGGCTCAACCACCACGATCCCCTTTTCCCCGGACACGGCGATGTCACGCACGGCTAGGCGCGGGTGCTCGGGTCCGTGGTGATGAACTGTTCACCATCATCCCCTGCGGGGATGTCCCTGCGGATGCTCGGGAACCCGTGATGTCGCCACTCGGGCTTCCGGAGGATGAAGGTGGGGGAGGTGGGTAGTTGGGTGGCGATTATGGAGGTTGGAGATAATGTGGGAAAGCAGGCCGGGATTGACGTTGGGCGATTCTTTTTGAGGACAGCTGGCTTTCCTACTGCGGCTTTGAATACGATTTTTTTTTACTGCGCAAATTTTCCCTTCTGCAAAAGGAGAGTCATATGTGCACATGCAGGCCTGTGTAGAGTATAAATGGTAACAAAGCCCGGTGCTGTGTGTGAAGCAACACACGCAACCATGGGTCCAGATTCTTGTGTCTGGTGGTCGGTTGGGGTGCTAACCCTGGCTGTCGAGACAAGTTAGCAAAAAGTGAGCTAACGTCGCCTCTGTAGCGGTAGCGGGGCAGAAGGGGCAGGTAAGAAAAGTAGTTGGCGCAGCACCCACCCGGATTCTTCGCAACACCTCCTCCTCACGAAGAGTTAAATCGCCGGGAAGGTTGTATCCACGCGATGGAATTGAAGCAAGCGTGGATCATCTGGAAATTCGATTTCACGCAGTAAGGCGTCTCATGCGGATAACGTGAGTACAGGCAACGGGTATGTTATAACACTCACAAGGTCCTTGGACTCTATATACAAGACACTTTAGATGCAGCCTTTACTCAACAACTCCTAGACAAGCAAACGAAACAAATTGCGGGCCTTATTCGCTGTCGTGCCACACGCAATCACGGCCTGTCGGAGAGAGTGTGACGATTCGTGCACATGCACCGGTGCCACGGCAGGCCGGTCAGTGACTTTTCCTGGAGACGGTTGGCCGCGCCGTCCTGGCGTCGGGTCGCAGCGGAGAGACATGACCATATTTGGTTGTGGCGGAGAAACATGACCATATATGGTAACCGTCGACGGCCCTGTCGAACGACGCTTGAGTGTCCCCGTCATTGTGCACCCCTCGAGAGCCACGGTGGAGTGGACAAAGGCGCGGCCACGGCTGAAGAAAGGGGCAAAGGCTTTAAAAGCGGAAGCCGACGGGAATAAGGGGAGAGCGATCGGGGCGAGTGGACGTGAGGGCCGGAGACGGAGCGAGGCAGAAGACTGGGGCTGCGCATTGACCTGAGCCCGGGGTCTAGCCGTCGCTAACGTTCGACCTTCGCAAACGCGCCTCCACGCCTGGCAGCTCATCCAACGACCAGCGCGAGAACGAGGGCAGCACAGCCACGAGGAACTCCCAGCCTGGCCGCTGCAGACAACCAGCCATTCATCGAGCCCGTGCCACACCACGCTGACTCAGCCCCGGCGACGACGAGCCCAGCTTCTGTGCCGTAAGCGGCATCAAGCCAGATGCTTTAATTAAATCACTTCAAAATCATTTTTGAGTCTGTGCATCAATCTCCTCATGCCCAGTGTGGACCCAGGGCCATTTTAAGAAACTGATTCATCACATTGGTGTCAGAAGTGGGGTCCACACTTAAATCATTGGGCAAAAGCTGGACTGCACCCCCGGCGAGAGGAGCTTGAGGCACTGACTATATTTGGTCTAATATGGAAGAAGCCCACTCGAGTGCACAGCCCTTTGGGGCAAGCGTACTTGCATTAGCAAACATGGTGGAGAGATTCACTGGCGACGGTCAAGGGCCATCTATTGTTGAATTTTTTGACATGTTGGAGCAGATGTGCAAAATGGGCGGGTTAACGGATGCACAACAGCTGGGAATGGCGAAATGTCGCATGTCAGGGGCAGCACATGATTTTGCCTGGAGAGATGAGGGAGTCAGGAAGGCGGGCACGTTGGCTGAATTTAAAAAGCTAGCGTTTAAATATTTTGACAGGGAACCTTCTAGCGTAAAGCTCAGGCGGTTCCTCGACGCTCGGCAGAAGCCGGGGGAAGACGCACGCGCGTTTGCCTCCCGCCTTCGCTTCCTTGGGAATGAAACCCTCGCGCGAGAACCGGGGCCTGATAGTTCGAAGCAAAAGCACGCCAGAGAGCTGCTTCTGGAGCAGATGACGTCCCAGTTCATCACTGGCTTGAGGGATCCGGTGCGCAGGTTTGTTTTGTCTAAGGCGCCGTCTACTTTTGAAGGAGCGGTAGAGGCAGCTGTAGACGAGGAGCGTAATGAGTTGCTTGTCTCCAGTGAGGAGAAGGTGCGGCTTGTAACAGAGCCAAAAAGTGCAAGCGCCGACGCGAATGTTACTCAGTTGACCGATAGGCTAGACCGGCTGGAGGCGCTCCTCGCGGAAGGCCTACAGTTAAATAACAGGGGCAATTTCGGAACCGTGAAAGGAGGCATGTTCGCTGTTATGCTTGCAGAGGGTACGGACACGTTGCCAGATACTGTCCCGAGCTAAACCGCGAATCTGGTACGCCAAATGGGCAGCAGCGCGCGCCGACCAACACGGGGATGGAACAAAGATATATTGTGCCAAAAAACGCGTAGAGTCCCCCGCAGCCGAGCCGGTTGGGGGGGGGGGGGAGAGCAGTAATAGCTGTGCTATTGTAAGCGTTTTTGGAGAATCCTGCCCGATTGCCAAATTCGTGGTAAACGGGGTCATTTGCAATCTGTTGGTTGACACTGGCTCCCGGATAACGCTCCTTAAGCAAAAGTTTCTTGATCTCCTGACAAGGAAGGGAGACAGGCAGGTGCATGAGGCCCGAGAATCTCCGAAAGTAAGATTCGTGGGCATCACAGGAGCTGACCTCGGCACGGGAGGACTGTACCTTTTGCGCTTCACAATCGGGAACGAAAGTTTTGACCATCCCAGCTACATTTGTTCCGATGCTGTGTCGTTGCCGGATGGTATATCGGGCCTCGTAGGTCAGGACCTGTTACGGCAGCATGGCATCGATCTCATATTAAGCCAGAACTGCCTTTCCTGTCGCGGGGCTTTGGTCCCATTAGCAAATCGAGAGGCCGAGTACGTTGCACGAGTGGACTATGGGGAACAGAGCGCGAAACAGGGCTCGCTAACACACGCGGGCGTTAGTGTTAGGACAACAAGAGAAACAGTGGTGCCTCCTCGGTCAGAGATAATCTGTGTGGGAGCGATGTCAGCTCAGATTGATGAGGGACACATAGGAGTCGTTGAACCTATAGAGGGGCTCGCAATAGGACTGAGTGTGGCGGGCTGTTTGGTCACGGTTGACTCAAAGAAAAGGGTTCCCGTCCGCTTATGTAATTACTCGTAACAAGAGCTTCACCTGCCGAAAAACAAAAACATAGCTACATTCTCCACGGCTGAGGTAGATGAGCAGGGTACCCCGATTTGCACTACGGGCCTCGTCAATGAAAGGAAAGGAAAAGAAGGGAACCTGCAGTTTGACCTCTCTCACATCGACTGCAAAGAGCGAGGAAGAGTTGAGGGTCTCCTACAGCGCTACTCGGATGTGTTCGCTGCATCGAAGCTAGACCTGGGAAAGTGCGGAGTGATTAAACACCGCATTACGACTGGCGACTCGCCACCAGTGTACCAACGGGCCTATAGAATTTCCTACTCACAAAGAGAGGAAATGGATAGGCAGGTCCAAGAGCTAATCGACAAAGGCATTGTTGAGCATTCCAAGTCACCGTGGGGGGCACCGGCACTTCTAGTTGAGAAACCCGATGGTTCATTTCGACTGGTAATAGACTACCGGCGATTGAATTCCATTACAAGGATAGATTCCTACCCGCTGCCACAGGTGCAGGAAACCCTCGCGCAGCTTGGGTCAGCCAAGTATTTTACAGTTGTCGACCTCGCATCGGGGTTCTGGCAGATCGAAATGGATCCAAACGATGTCGACAAAACCGCATTTAACACCCCGTCTGGCCACTTTCAGTGGAAACGCATGCCGATGGGACTTGTTAACAGCCCTGCAGTCTGGCAGAGAACTGCGGACGTAATCTTGGCCGGTTTGCTGGGAAAGAGGTGCTTCGTCTACATGGACGATATAATAATTTACAGCAGCACCTTTGCCGAACACTTGGAGGCCATTGAGGAAGTGCTGGTCAGATTGCGAGCTGCTGGCTTAAAATTGAAACCTTCAAAGTGCCAACTTCTACAGCGGCAGGTCAAATACCTTGGACATATCGTTTCCGCAGACGGCGTAGAACCTGAAGCGGGAAAGTTAAGTAGCGTCCGCGACTTCCCTAGACCAACTGGAGTTCGAGGCGTTCGCGAGTGTCTTGGCTTAGTCGGATACTACCGAAGGCATGTGCGAGATTTCGCCCGAATCGCAAAGCCACTGACTGCACTAACAGCAAAAAACATAGAGTTCGTATGGTCGGAGGAGGCAGAGGTGGCGTTCGAAGAACTAAAGGAAAAATTAATAACCGCTCCCTTGCTAGGATATCCAAACTTCAGCCAGCCTTTCATTGTAGCGACTGACGCCTCGAAGTTTGCAGCGGGTGCAGTGCTGTCTCAGAATTTTGACGGCAAGGAGCACCCTATCGCGTTCGCGAGCCGGCAATTCAGTCCAGTCGAGCAGCGGTACAGTGCCACTGAGCGGGAGTGTCTTGCAGTGGTTTGGGCCGTGCGGCACTTTCGGTGCTACCTCTATGGCCACAGATTCAGGCTAGTGACCGACTGCCAACCCCTTAAGTGGCTTCTAAACGTGAAGGATCCGAGCTCGCGCCTCG
Organism: Amblyomma americanum; assembly: GCF_052857255.1. Classification (NCBI taxonomy): domain Eukaryota; kingdom Metazoa; phylum Arthropoda; class Arachnida; order Ixodida; family Ixodidae; genus Amblyomma; species Amblyomma americanum. Next base: position 20,066,692 of record NC_135505.1, on the reverse strand, counting down.
CGCGCTGGAATCTGCAACTTCAGGAATATGATCTCGAGATAGAACACAAGTCAGTCAAGGTGCACACTAACGCGGACGCATTAAGTCGAGCTAACCTGGTACGCACCGTGAATGAGTTTTGTCCGGCCATAGATACAAACGATCTCCGCACCGAGCAGCGAAAGGACAAAGGGCTAGAGAAAACATTTCATGCCATTTCTGGGGGGATCGCCCGGGATCCCGACAATTGTTACTTTGTTGACAACGAAGGAACCCTACGAAAGCGCACCCGGCCTACGCGGTCAGGAAGGAAGGCTAGCCAGGTGTGGGAAAGAGTGGTGGTACCAAAGTCAATGGTGCCGCACGTCTTGAGGGTTTTTCACGATGCCCCATACGCGGGCCATTTTGGAGTAATGAAGACGCAAAGGAGGTTGGAGCGCTACTACTATTGGCAGGGCATGCGTTCAGATGTCAAAGAGTACTGCGCTAACTGCTGTTCTTGCCTGGAAAGAAAAACTCCGAAAAACCGCAGGCCGGCCCCCCTTCAGGAATTCGAGGAAGTCTCGACGCCTTTTGAGAGGGTTGGCATGGATATCCTAGGCCCACTTCCGACTACGACAAAAGGAAACAAATATGTACTGGTGTGCGTTGACCACCTAACAAAGTATGCTGATATAACAGCACTGCCCGACCTAAAAGCAGAAACTGTGGCACGTGCCTTTGTAGAAACAGTGGTTCTGCGGCACGGCGTTCCGCGGCAGTTGTTAACGGATCAAGGGTCAAACTTTGTGTCGAGGTTGATGAAAGATGTGTATAACCTTCTGGGAATTGACAAAAGACAGACCACCCCTTACCACCCGGCTTGTAACGGTGCTGTGGAGAGGCTTAATCAAACAGCAAGCAAACTGTTATCCCATTATGTTTCGCGAGACCAACAGGATTGGGACCTCTAGATACCGTTTGCTGTTTTTTCTTACAACACGGCGGTGCACGAGAGCTCCGGTGACTCCCCTTTCTACCTCTCGTACGGTCGCGACCCAGACACACCGAATGCGGTGGTTGATGGACAGAGACGGGTGCCATACGGGTCACTAGATGATTATCGAGCCGAACTGACGTCTCGATTGCAAGTGGCCCATGACGTAACAGCCGAAGCATTACGGGAAGCAGCCGACAAAAGAAAAAGGCGGTTCGACACTAGGGCTAAGGCGGTTCCTTTCAGGGTGGGAGACCGCGTATACCTTGAGTGTGTGCAGGTCAAGGCAGGGCTTGCCCGTAAGTTAACGCCCAAATGGAAAGGACCTTACCGCATAGTAGAGCAGCTATCGCCGGTTAATTTTCGGATGCGGGAGATCGCAGGGGCCTCAACCGCTGTGGTCCATGCTAACCGGTTAAAGCAAGCACCAACACGCTCGCCTCTTTCTGAAACGGCTGCCTCAAGGGAACAGGAGGGGGAGGATAACCTTCGCACGGAGCCCACCATTGTAAATAACCCTGCATTGCAGAAAAGCGGTCAGAGCGGCCGGCACAAAAATTTCAGTCCATGTGATGAACTGGAACACTTCATGCAGTCGCGGCTCGGAGGCGCCCTTCTCGAGGAGGAGGCATTCTAATCTGACAGATGTATTCCAGCCGCTAGGTACTACCTCCGTAACCGAGTAGTGGACAGGGAGGTACCTCGCTAAGACTACATTTCCTTATTTTGTACATTACAAGTGCGCTTCGTTTAGTTTCATTTTTTGTTCGTTCTCTTCTTTGAGATGTTGTACATACTGTTAATTATGGTCTTATATTGTGCACTCGAGTGGTATCTACGGTGACGAATTGTTCTGAAACTCCGCTCTGGCTCGGTGCTCGTGGGGAAGAAAGGAGCGACTTGTGCGGGATACTGGCCCGAACAGCGCGGCGTGTGTGTGTGCGCGTGTGTGTGTATGACGAATTCCTAATGTTCAATGAACATTGCTTTTAAGAAGGAGCGGTTGTGACGATTCGTGCACATGCACCGGTGCCACGGCGAGCCGGTCAGTGACTTTTCCTGGAGACGGTTGGCCGCGCCGTCCTGGCGTCGGGTCGCAGCGGAGAGACATGACCATATTTGGTTGTGGCGGAGAAACATGACCATATATGGTAACCGTCGACGGCCCTGTCGAACGACGCTTGAGTGTCCCCGTCATTGTGCACCCCTCGAGAGCCACGGGGGAGTGGACAAAGGCGCGGCCACGGCTGAAGAAAGGGGCAAAGGCTTTAAAAGCGGAAGCCGACGGGAATAAGGGGAGAGCGATCGGGGCGAGTGGACGTGAGGGCCGGAGACGGAGCGAGGCAGAAGACTGGGGCTGCGCATTGACCTGAGCCCGGGGTCTAGCCGTCGCTAACGTTCGACCTTCGCCAACGCGCCTCCACGCCTGGCAGCTCATCCAACGACCAGCGCGAGAACGAGGGCAGCACAGCCACGAGGAACTCCCAGCCTGGCCGCTGCAGACAACCAGCCATTCATCGAGCCCGTGCCACACCACGCTGACTCAGCCCCGGCGACGACGAGCCCAGCTTCTGTCCCGTAAGCGGCATCGAGCCAGATGCTTTAATTAAATCACTTCAAAATCATTTTTGAGTCTGTGCATCAATCTCCTCATGCCCAGTGTGGACCCAGGGCCATTTTAAGAAACTGGTTCATCACAAGAGATACTCTTGATATGACAGACGCCATCATCACCAGCTGCTTGACTTATCACCTTCCTTATCACTTGCTCACCAAAACGCAATAAGACAAAGCTGACGTGCTTATGAGAAAAGTGACCACCACAGCTCTCCGCCTACCACAATTCGTTACGCCAAATCGCTTACTCACAACGTGCGCTTACAATACAATCTCGGAGTTAGTCGAAGCCCGATGAAGCAACTACAACCTTTCTCCGTAAAGTTCCGAGACTGAGTTCATAAAAAATGCGGTTAACATTGAAATAATTTGTACAGCACCCCTTCGAAATAGTATCCTTGCAGTCTATACACAGCTTCCAACGCTTCTTGAGGTCTTGAAAACAGTTGAAGAACGCTTCTTTTGGCAGGGCTGCCAGCTCTTTTGTCATGGCGTTTTGAATGGTCTCCAAGCTCCCCATCCAGCGACCTTTTAGGTCTCTTCACATGAGGATACAGGAAAAAATCGCATGGGGAGAGGTCAGGCGAGTACGGCGGATAGAGAAGTACAGTAATTCTGTGCTTGGCGAGAAACTTTGTCGCGCTGAGAGCAGTGTGCAGCCTTGCGTTATAGTTGAGAAGGCTCCATTGTCCAGATGCCCATAAGTCAGGGCGACGGCGTCGCAGTGCATCACGCATTTGTTAGAGCACGCGGATATAAAACTCCGGATTCACCGTCTGCCCTTGTGGGACGAACTCGTGGTGCCTGACACCTCTGGCATCGAAAAAAACTATGAACATCGTCTTTGTTTTGGTCTTCTGGCGACGCACCTTTCTCGACGCCGGAGAGCTTGTAGACCGCCATTCAGCGCTCTGTGTCTTGTTTGAGGATCGTATTGAAAACACCATGTTTAGTCCTCAGCAATGTGCTTTCGACGAATGCAGCATCCTTCTCTTCCCCGGAGAGCAAACCAGCGCTCACTGATACCCGCGTGTCCTGGTCCTGTGTGATGGAGAGTGGCACAAGTCTGGCATTCAGCTTTCGTTTCCCCAAGTTCTCACGCAAACTTTTGGTGGCATGTCGTCTTGCTGATGTCAAGAGCATCTGATAGCACGCGGACTGTAATGGTGCGGTCTTGCGGTTGATTTCCCTGATCAGAGCCACGTTGTTCTCATTCCGTGAGGTTGAAGGGCGCCCCTGCCTTTTGTCGTCTTCCACCGACGTTCTACCCGAAACGAACCTCTTGTGCCACTCGAAAACTCGCGCCCGCGATAATGTCTCGTTGCCATAAGCGTCACGAAGCAGCTCATACGTCTCGGTGGCTGTCTTGCCAAGCTTCACACAGAATTTTAGGCTTACACGCTGTTCGAGGTGGACGTCCGTCTCTCCACATTCATTCACAGTAGAATGCGCAGACGAACAGTGACAACGTATATTTCTACATGCGTTGCCATCTAGCGGCTGCCACAACAATTAACATAAATAGCTCAGGTTAGTCCAAAAAGATGGCGCTACACATACGCACCAACATTTGTTTCGGGAAACGTTTATAAAAAAATAGCCTGGCTTAGCTTATGGTTAAGCCTAGGATGCGAAGCATACGTCGCTTGGCAAGCCGTACTTCTCGTTCTTCTCCCATTTCCGTGGCTCTTTGTAACTTGCGCTTTGCGGTCTGGCGAGCCGCCCTCTCCCTGGCCGACATCTCGCTGCTCAACTGACTCATTCTTCTTTCTTCAGTGATTGTTGGGAAAGATGAAAAGGAGGGAGACACGGGCTTGTCTACTGGAGGACTAGCCTCCACGCCCACTGCCGGCGTGTCGTAGAAAGAGGAGGGGAGGGGAAAAAGGATTGAAAGGAAAGGGTAGGCGCGCAGCCGCAATGATAATGTCGAATGACATACGCAGTCCCCTGTGGCTTATAGGCGGCCAGAGAGGCCGGAGGCCTCCAGGAAGTTGAGGAGGTGCCGGAGGGCTTTGGCAGGATTATGACAGCCGGGGAAGAGAAGGTGGTCCGCTGATGTGCAGGGGAGGCCCAGGGAGCGGTAGCCAGCCTCCATGATAGTTCTTGCGGAGACAAGGGCAGGGCATTCACACAGGAGGTGTTGGGCAGTCTCTTCCGGGTAAGTGCAGAAGGAGCAACCCGGGGAGTCAGAGAGGCCGATGCGGAAAAGGCGGGAGCCGGTGTTGGCGCAGCCTACCCTGAGTCTCAGTAGGAGGCTGCGCTCTTTGCAGTCCATGCCTCGAGTTGGGAGTGGATGGGGGGGATGGCCGTTTGCAACCCTGGGATCAGGGTGATCTAGGAGGAGGAGGCGGTCCACTGTGTTCCTTGCCAGATCCAAGGGGCACAGGTTCCTGGAGAGCGGAGTGCCCGGAGAGTGGGCAGATTTGGCAAGGGAGCCTGCTTCTTCATTGCCCTGGACACCGATATGGGCCGGGACCCAGGTGAGACGGATGCGGGTTCCCCTGCAGCACAGTGCGTCGAGCCGCCAAGCAAGCCTGCGGGCGATGGGAGGACCCTTGAATGGCCTCAGGAGGAGCTGGAGGGCTGCCCTGGAGTCGGTGTAGATGGCTGCCTCCTTGATCCCAGGGCGTTGGTTTAGGATGTCAGCGGCCAAGTGTATGGCGGCAAGTTCTGCGGTTGTGGACGATGCCACAAAAGGAAGCCTGGCCTGTCTGCTCAAGTGGAGCGATGGGCTGTGCAGGCTGCAGCCGCAGATGAGCATGGTCCTGGGAGGACGGAGCCATCCGTGAAAATAGTGACGGTGCCAGGGGGTTCAGCATGAAGAACCGCAGCGACCTCCTGACGTAAGCCCACAGCGGGAGTGTCCCGCCTCGTCCGGGAGCCAGGTAGAGAGAGGTTGACCTCGTAGTGGTGTCCAAGGTCCGGGCGAGGAGGGAGGGGGAAGGACTCAGGCTGTCCCCCCACGAGGTCTTCGAAGAACTGGGCCATCTGACCCATTTTGGAGTTGGGCCTCGTGAGAAGGCGGTCCACAAGGGGACGGCCATCGGGCGCGTTGTGGAGGCGCTCGATGTGGCGGAGAGAGGTGCGCCTGGATAGCAGCTCCAGAGGCCATGAACCTGCTTCTGCCAGGGTGGCGGCCACGGGAGAGGAGCGGGGAAGTCTAAGGCATAGTCGTATTGCCGCCCGCTGTTTTCGCTCGATGGCCAGGTATTGGCTCACAGTGAGCCGGATGAGCGGTAGTGCGTAGGTGAACTGCAGGACGGCCATGCCTTGGTATAGCTGGAGTCCCAGCCTGGGGGTGATGCCATTGCCCTTGGCTAGGAGGCTACGTATAGCCCCCTGGATCCTGGAGGACTGGGCCAGGAAGTGGCTTACTGCCGGGTTCCAGGTGAGCCGAACGTCGATGAGCAGGCCCAGGTATTTCACTTGGCGGCTCCAGGCTAGGTCACGGCCACCAACGTGGAGGAAGGTCCGGCCAGGGCGGGCGCCAACCCTTGTGTTGAGAAGCATCGCCTGTGTTTTGGAGGGGGAGATGCTGAGGCCTGCACGTTCCAAGAAGACGGCGACAGCATCGATGGCCCGCTGCACGTTTCTGATGGTTTGGACCCTGGATCTGCGGGGCCCACGGCACCAGATGGCGATATCATCCGCGTAGATGGCCACGTGGATGGGTAGACGGAGATCCTTGGGCAGGAAGTTGGGCAGGAGGGCCAAGACGGCGTTGAAGAGTAGGGGGCTGAGGACGCTTCCCTGAGGTACGCCACGGCAGATGTGCCGGAGGGAGCTGGTGGCATTGCCCAGACGGACGCACCCTCGGCGGTCAGCAAGGAAGCCCCGGACATACTGGAGGAGGTTGTTGGAGATTCTCATGATGTTGAGAGCCTCCAGTATGGCCTCGTGGCGGATGTTGTCGAAGGCGCCTCGTATGTCCAGTAGAGCCAGGCATACTATATGGCGACTGTGCTTCGCGTCCTCCAGGGTTGACACCAGGTCCGCGATGGAGTCAGCGGTACAGCGATGATGACGGAAACCCGATTGCTGTTCCGGGAAGTGGCAGGTGACGTTGCCCACCCAAGACAAGCGCTCCAGGGCCATGACCTCCATGACCTTTCCGGGAACAGAGGTGAGGGAGACAGGCCGGTAGGAGCTGATGGCAGATGGGGGCTTGCCTGTCTTCAGGACGGGAACGACCAGGGCAGTTCTCCACGCGTCGGGGAGGATACCTGTCCGCCACACCTCGTTGAAGGAGGACAGCAGACTGGTCCGGTGGTCCTCGCCGAGGTTACGTAGCATCTGGTAGGTGATGCCGTCTATGCCGGGTGCAGTGCGACGCCTGGAGCGGTTCAGCACTGCCGAGAGCTCCCGGAGGGTGAAGGGCGCAGTGCAGGTGGAGATTATGCCAGCTTCCTGAGGTGAAGAACCTTGGGGTGGGGCAGGTAGGGCAGGAGCCTGGGTTGGTGGCCGGGAGTCCCCGGAGGGGAAAAAGGCATCAGTCAGCCGTTCCGCCAGCTCCTGGCAGGTGATTCCCAAGGAGACAGCAATGGCCAGGTGGGGGTGGAGTTGGGTCCGAGGGGCGAGGAGGGAGCGGAAGAGACGCCAAGCCCTGGCTGGGGAGCGGGCAGAAACGAGGGAGGCACAAATGCCTTCCCAGGATTCGTTTCGGCGCCTGTTGTGCTCGCGCCTGCAGGTGGCGTCAAGACGGTTGTACGCCGTCCAGTCTTCGGCTCTGTCAGTACGGAGGGCCCTTCTCTCTATCTGCCGTCGGTGGGCCCTTAGGTCGAGCAAGTTGAGATCAGGGACGGGCTGAAGAGGGGGGACTTCGCAGGTGATGGTTGCTGCTGCCGCGCACCTTGCCACATGTGCCAAGAGATCGCCCTGGAGCGGTAGGCTGCCAAGAAGGTCCCGGAAGCGGTCCCAATGGGTCACTTTGTAGATGCGTCCGTCCGCCCTTCTTCCAGGCTTGGGGCTGAGGACGATGGGGTAGTGGTCAGATCCCCATGTATCCGGGGAGGGGCACCACTCATAGACGCACCGTTGAGAAACGATGCTCAGATCAATGCACGAGCGAACACCTCCCCTCCGGACGAAAGTGGGAACACCAGAGTTGAGGATGTGGAGGGAGGTACCACGCAGGGCAGCGGTAAGGTCACGGCCGCGGCGATCAGCTCTGCGGGAGCCCCACCTCGGATGAGCAGCGTTGAAGTCTCCGCAGAGGAGGCAGTCCCCGCCTATAAGGCTGACAAGATGTGGCAAGGAGTAGGCGTCCCATGGGGTTACAGGGCGGACATAGGCACTTGCTACAGCAGTGTCGACACCCCTGAGACGGACTCTGACGCACACACACTCCATAGGCGCCACTGTGGCATCGTCAACGTTAATTTCTGCCTGAGGGAGGTCAGAGCGGACGAAGAGTACTGCTCTGGATCTTCCTGGTGGGTGTAGACGGTCCAGACAGGGGTCGGCCGAGCACGTGGTAAGGAGGCAGGAGGATCTGCTGTTGTATGCCACGTAGCCAGGAATGCGAATTTCCCCTGGACGGAGGTAAGCCTCTTGAAGAGCAAGGACATCCGGGGGTGAGGGGTCAGCCTCAAGGCGGCTGATAAGTTCCGTTCTGCGCGGTCGCAGGGAACGGCAGTTCCACTGGAGAACCCTTGGGCGGGGGGTTACTGGTAGAGATCTAGCCATGATGGACTGGCTGTGGATGCTGTCCATGAGCCACACTCGGTGGCGACTGGGACGCCGCGGGGAGGATCAGCGTAATGGCTTGGAGGGTAGCTGCCAAAGTCCGCGTCAGATGCTCGAGGTGCCCTCCTAGGAGGGCTGGGGGTGTGTTGCCCGTAGGATGGCCAGGCGCGGGGTGGCTTTGTGTGCCTGCGGGCTGTTCTGGGGGTGGAGGTGGCCGGGGAGGAGCAGCAGGTGTTGGCCGGGTTTTGAGAGCCTGGGCATAGGACATCTCCCCTGTCCGGAGGATGGCTCTGATGGCTCTCCGGGAGACAGGCTCTGTTGCTGCGTTGACGGCCGCTGCCACCCGTCGCTCTTCCTGCCATCGTGGGCATGCTGGGTAGTCTGCGGGATGGGCCCCTCCGCAGTTAATGCAGCGGGGTGCAGGGGCGTCACAGGGAGAGGAGCCATGTTGGCGTCCACAGCGGCGGCAGCGTTCTTTCAGGGTGCAACTGGCCGTGACGTGGTCGAGGCGGCCGCATCGGCCACACTGTATGGGACGAGGAAGGGCCGGACGGACAGGCAGGCGGAGCTTGAATATTGAAACGTGGGGTGGCGGGAGTGAAGCAGAAATTTGGGCAAGTTGGTACGTATCCATTTTGAAACAGCGCAACAAAGACGGGACGTGGAAACTGAGGTGTAAAGACAAACAAGCGCTGACTAACAACTGGGTTTATTGAAAAAAACACGCAAAATATATACAGAGTTAGGAAAGACTAATCGCCACCATAGTCAACTCATGCCACATGTGACGCCAGATATCCAATCTCCCCTTCGGAAAGGGCGACCGATGGGCAACTAATGCACGTTGCGCCTTTCTCACGGATAAGAAAAGCTTCAAAAACTTCTCGCGTCATCTTATCACAGTGGCGAAACACGATATTAGTGTTCTTATAGTCGGGGGTACATTTGCATTTCTTGCAACGGAATGCACCTTTAGTGAGAGGGTCTCCTTCTGTTTTTCTTTTTTCGTACTCTTTTTCGTGTTTACATTTGCACCTCCTGCATTGGACCGCCACGTGTGACAGGGGGTCTTTTTTTCTGGTGTTCTCATGTTCCATGAGTCGCTTGTTTATGCATCTTCCTGTTTGGCCAATATATGTGGCGCCACACGAGAAGGGAATTTGGTACACTACCCCTACCTCGCAAGGTACATAAGGGGAAACATGGCGCACCTGACAAGCCCTTTTGTTTCCCTCCTGCCTCTGCCTAATTTCTTCGGGGCAGAAAATACGACGTCAACGCCATATCTGCCTGCCACTTTTTTGAGCCCATGGGACATGCTGTGCGCATATGGAACCACTGCCGGCCTTTTATTTTTATTTTCATTTCTTGCACTCGGCCGAGCCCCATACTTCACGTAGCGGAAAAATTGCTTAGGCACGTGAAGTATGGGGCTCGGCCGAGTGCAAGAAATGAAAATAAAAATAAAAGGCCGGCAGTGGTTCCATATGCGCACAGCATGTCCCATGGGCTCAAAAAAGTGGCAGGCAGATATGGCGTTGACGTCGTATTTTCTGCCCCGAAGAAATTAGGCAGAATGTGTAGACAGGTAAGGCAGAGGCAGGAGGGAAACAAAAGGGCTTGTCAGGTGCGCCATGTTTCCCCTTATGTACCTTGCGAGGTAGGGGTAGTGTACCAAATGCCCTTCTCGTGTGGCGCCACATATATTGGCCAAACAGGAAGATGCATAAACAAGCGACTCATGGAACATGAGAACACCAGAAAAAAAGACCCCCTGTCACACGTGGCGGTCCACTGCAGAAGGTGCAAATGTAAACACGAAAAAGAGTACGAAAAAAGAAAAACAGAAGGAGACCCTCTCACTAAAGGTGCATTCCGTTGCAAGAAATGCAAATGTACCCCCGACTATAAGAACACTAATATCGTGTTTCGCCACTGTGATAAGAAGACGCGAGAAGTTTTTGAAGCTTTTCTTATACGTGAGAAAGGCGCAACGTGCATTAGTTGCCCATCGGTCGCCCTTTCCGAAGGGGAGATTGGATATCTGGCGTCACATGTGGCATGAGTTGACTATGGTGGCGATTAGTCTTTCCTAACTCTGTATATATTTTGCGTGTTTTTTTCAATAAACCCAGTTGTTAGTCAGCGCTTGTTTGTCTTTACACCTCAGTTTCCACGTCCCGTCTTTGTTGCGCTGTTTCAAAATGGATGAGTGGCGGGAGTGGTGCCCCGAAGCGGATCTGGAGTGTGTTGGGCGGGCCTCTACGAACACCCAGAATAGGCACGGATGCCTCGATGGCTGAAGGGAGGTCTGAATCCCCAACGTCCGCAGGAATGCCATGGATGTATCCCATGGAGGTGCCCTTGTCCGCGGCAGGTCGCGGGCGAACGGGTACACCGACGAGGCTGCGTGTGTCCAGGAGGGCCTCCATTGCCTGGGTGGTGAGGACGTCCACAGCGACGATATTGCGGGCGGGGTTTACCCTCACGGAAGAGACTCCAGGGATGGAGGAGAATTCGGCAGCTATGCGGAACTTGCAGAGCTGCCGGAAAGAGGTGCCCTTCTTTTGGGGGCGGAAGAGGATAGTCCCCACAAGTCCGTCCACTGTCTCGGGGGGAAGGGGAGGGCGGCGAGGACGACGGCGGCGCCCACGAGTTACTTGAGTGGTCCACTCTCCTTCTGCCGTGGAATGGACATCCGGGGTGAATGCATCTGCTGCTGGGTGGGTGCTGGGATGCTCAATTACGTTGGTGTCCCCTTGCTTTCCTGTATAGGAGATTCCGAGGGCTGGGGGTTGCCGTCCGAAGTAGGAGGGGGGGACAGGAAGGTGCAGTGTCCTCTCGTGGGAGGGGGGGAAAGTGGACGATGTCCACCCCTGGGAGGCCTTGATGGTCAAGCTGGGGGGAGGCTGAGTTGGAGAGCACCACAGCCGGGGCCTTAGGTTGGGGTGGGACTGAGATGACAGTGGGTTCCTCAGTCGGAAGGTGGGGCTCTTGTTGAGGCTCAGGAAGTGGCGAGGAGGTAGTCTCCTGTGACGATGTGTCCGGGGGAGCAGGAGGGGAGGTAATCTTCTTCCCTTGAGCTTTCCTCTTAGTGCGAGGAGGGAGATTTGCAGCGGCAGCGGTTTCCTTGGCCTTGAGGAATTCCTTGGCTTTAGCACGAAGGCGAGTGAGGGCCGGGGAGTAGTCTGTCACCTTGGGAGCAGGGGAGGGGCTGCGGCGCCTGGGGGCCTTCATGTTGGTAGGGGCATCGAGAAAGCGGCGGCCCTGCTGGGTCTGAGCAAGCAGGAACTGTACGCTATCCTCTAGGTGGCGAAGGAACATAGCTGGGTCAACACCCAGGCTGGCACTGCGGCGGTGGATGGTAGTGTCCTCCAGGAGCGTCCGAAGGGAGCGGCCATGGTCCCAGCAGTAGCGAGGCAGCCCGGAGGAGGCGGGCAGCCGGCGCAGAGCAAGGGAGTGCCCGCCCAAAAGGAGGACGGGCACCGCGGGAGGCGGAGCTTCCCGCGCGATCGGCGAGAGGGCCCGTTCGAAGAGGAGGAGTACGCAACAGCGGCGGCGCAAGCCGAGGAGAAGCGGCGACGGAGAACCGACTCGACCGAACCAACCTACGAGTGCGTCGCCTTTTATACAATTGCGTGACGTCAGTATCTCCTAGCGGTCGGAGCGGGAGTTAGGCCGCCGGCGGAGGCTGCGCGTCCGCAAGCGAGCGCACGAGTTGAGCCCCAGCTTTCACAGCTTTTGTGACGTCATATCCCGTGGCGCGCCGATGTAGGTCAAGTGGTAGCTACGCGGCCGCGCGCGGCGCAGCAAGGCAGAGCTCGGTTGTGCGGCTAGTATGCTTCGCATAAAAGAAAATATATGAGACTCGAAACATTACGGAGAAAGGTTGTATATACTCCGATTAGCCCATACAGAAACCGGCCAACACCTCCTACGGCATCTGCACCTGGCCACCACCACATGCTCACCTGCACCCACTTATCAAATCATCCCAACTAACATCTAGAGCCAACTGCGCATCAAATCTCTACCCAGAAATATGAACACCGAGCTACACAACGGCAGAAACCCCGCCCGAGCTTGATATTACACCAAACACTACACAGGCAGATCCGACATCCTCTACTTGGGCGGGGCTCAGCACAACCTACCAGGCCGCCACCGCGGTGGCTCTGTGGTTATGGTGATCGAAATTTCGAGAGCCCTTCACTGCGGCGTCCCTCATTGCGCGAATCGCTTTTGGACGTTAAACCCCCATAAACCAAACCAAACACCCACCAGGCTCTTATACCCTGACACCACCTGCGAGGATGGCGCCGTCAGGGCCGCAGCCACCCTCCATGCCGCCAACAACCCTGCGCAGGCTGAGGGCGTGGCCATCGCTTTGGTGCTCATACACATTACACAAAATCCAGAGGTCGCTGAAATCTGCACCGACTTCCAAGCTGCGTACCGTCACTATCAGCAAAGCATTATCACTCCAACCGCCCGTCCCATTCTGGCATCAGGACACAGGCTTACCTAAGAGATAACCCTCACGTCGGTTTCTTTGCATGCCTCAATCTCCGGTAATCGGCGCGTTCATGCTCTATGTCGAGAAATATCCCTCTGGGCACCTGCAGATTGAGTCCCCAAATCCACGCAGGAAACCTCGCGGGCTCTCCTCACATTCCACCAAATAACCACTCAATAGAAAAACAGCACCTTCACACCCACACAATCTCATCATACACTAGAGTCGAAATACAGCGCGGTCTGGCGGCAACTGCAGACAAACTGCTACATTTCACCTTGCCTCCTTCATCGCTACCACCCTACCTTAACTTTGCTCAACATGTGCGGCACCAAGGCCACCCTCATTCACATGTGGGAATGCCCCCAACGCATGGCGGTTTACCCCATATTCTACCCATCTCCCTCCTCATGCGAGGCTGCTCTGAGAGCAGCTCAACCAACTGGCCAGACATGGCTAGTGGACAGAGCTCTCCTTGAAGCCCAGGCTCGTTTACTCTTGGACAAGTAGGAGCCTACCTTTGAGGATGTTTTGTTCTTTTCTTAAATAAAATTGTTCCTCCTCCTACACTTGCAGTGGATGAGACTCATTGTCCGTTTCCCTGAGGGTGTGCGTACTTCGTCGAGCCCACACAGCTTGGACAGGAAATGGACGTTATTCTTGTTTACTTTAAGCCCACACGCACGAGAGTGGGGAATGCATCCGCCGGCACCCTCTTCTCAGGGCGCACTCTGGGATGGGCATTCGTAGCTTCAAGGATCTGAGGCGCCATACATGCGCGCTTTCACCACGTTTCCTCTGGAACGACTAGCACCGGTGACGCAGGTCTACGGGCACTCACGAAAAGGCAGATAAGAATTGCGTTAGTTGCATGGCTCTCCTGACCGAGATAAATAAAAAAAACCTACAGCGGAGTGAATCCTTATAGGGTAGAACGTTGGGCCAGTTGGTGTAGCGAGATAATTAAAAACTTTGCGCAGAATAACACAGGACGGGAGGGAGAAACGCACACACACACACGAGCGCAGCTTATAAAGCGGAGCGAATACTTGCTATTTCCTTCTATGCTACGGGAGTAATTCCGGACCACGGTGGACAGCATTTCGAAGCCCGGTCGGTTGAAAGCAATATGCACGCTGTACGTAAGCAGCGGCTATAGGCGTGAGGAAATCTGGAGTTACCACGGATGGATAGATGGAAGGTAGGAGCGTCCCCTTTGAAACGGGGCAGTGGTTGTTGCCACTATGCCCAGCTTTTTTCCTTTATTTTTGTTTACTCTGCTGTAAGTTGTTAATAAAATTACGGAAGCCGTTGCTGAAGCGCTATCTGGCGGATTGTGCCTGCTAGCGAGGTACGCGTATTGTTAACGAGATACGTCGGCGAGATTCGTGCATTTTTGTTGGGCATGGCATTTTCCTGAATGCAGCCGCTGACATCGCTCTGCATTTATGCGGAGTCTATGGCACGGACGAGCCGTTTTATCTGTATGCATAAATATTCGAAATCTTTAGCATAGCATAAATTTGTACGCTTTCTGTGCAACGGTTTCTGAGGGAGCAATCCGTGGCCGCCTCCTGTGGCGTAAGATATGTGCGCTGTGTTTCATATTGCAAATAGAGCTCAACAGCGGAACGTATTTACTGCAGAGGCCGAAATTTTCGCGAGAGGCACCGCTCTGGAAAAGAAACTGTCGCATATAGTCATAGCTTTCACTTTGTAATATCCCGTATTCGAACCAGAGAGGCACCGGCAGATAGCGCTGCCTAGCCTTTTTTTATTGTTTTCGTGGTCCTTTCACTTTTGTCACATCAGATGTTACCCACGCATGTCAGCGGACAAACATATGCTTCCTTAGTTTAGGTCTTTTTTTTCTTTAACATAAGAAGTGCATATTCCATGACCAGCCTAGGGAGACCAACATAGCCGGTAAAATACTATATACATGATTTTCGGCAGCCTATTTGGCTACTTGTGGTTTTTAGCGAAGTTTCCTCGGCGCGAAAGCTAGAGAAGGTAATGTTACACACATACATATTACTTTTTTTATATGTAAATGAATAAATACCAGAAAACGCGCAAATAAACAAGTTTTTTAGACACCCGCGCCTGCATGCGCTTCATTTCTTCATGCACATAGTACAAGTTTTTAATCTGCGCGATGTCGTCTGTGCGCTGAACCCTGGAGCCCACAAGGCTCGTAGGCTTGGGAGAAAAATGCCAGAACTGCCAGAAGACTGCTAGAACACGGACCTTCGTTAAGCTATTAGCAGACAAGGTAAAGTAAATGAGGGGCCCGTTTAACAAACTGATGAAGGGAGCCAACAGTCACCGAAACCAAGGTGCATAGGGGAACGTTATTTTTTTTAATGTGTTGTGCTTATCAGTGGGGTAATATTACTTAGATTAATAAATCAGCACCGACACCGACACAGCACCGACGACGCCTGAAGGCACCACTTTGACAGTTGCCTTGTCGACTACGCAGGTTCTTGGCGCAGCACTTCTGTATTTCCACGCCCCTCCACGTGTGGCACACATCTGGACCGACGGGCCAACGCTGCACGGTCATCACCGATAACCCTGATATCTACCTCGTCTGCTGGGTACCACGAGGGACTGTGACGTCACCGCTCGCCTATATAAACTCTGTGCTATCCCTGGACGCGCCATTTGGCAGCACCGACGACGCCTGAAGGCACCACTTTGACAGTTGCCTTGTCGACTACGCAGGTTCTTGGCGCAGCACTTCTGTATTTCCACGCCCCTCCACGTGTGGCACACATCTGGACCGACGGGCCAACGCTGCACGGTCATCACCGATAACCCTGATATCTACCTCGTCTGCTGGGTACCACGAGGGACTGTGACGTCACCGCTCGCCTATATAAACTCTGTGCTATCCCTGGACGCGCCATTTGGCAGCACCGACGACGCCTGAAGGCACCACTTTGACAGTTGCCTTGTCGACTACGCAGGTTAGTTGCAGTCTGTCTGTTTTCTTTTTTTTTTTTTTAGTAAGGGCGTCGTTGCTGCTGCTGAAGTGTTGTTGCATTGCCGTTACATTGACTTCTTTGAAATTGTTTGTAGATTCTTGTTGTGGTAGCTCTTCTATCAGGAGGACCTGTCTAGAATGGGAAAGGGCCCAAATTCATCTGAAAAGGGCGCCCGGAGCGACAGTCGGGAGGAGAGGGCTGAGATGAGAGAAATGGTCAAAAGTATGGAGTATATTAATAAGGATCTTGAGCAATTCAGAAAAGACTTGGGGGAGGTCCTTGCCGAAAATAAACAGCTTAAGAAGGAAAATGAGTGCCTTCGGAAGAAGTGTGAGGAAAATGAGAAACGCATAAAAGATCTTGAAAAAATGTTTGTTCACAACGACCAGTACTCTCGGAAATGCAACCTTGAGATCAAAGGTGCAATTCAAACAGAGGCGGAGGATGTTGTCGAGCTTGTTGGTAAAATTGGTACTGCTGTCGGCGAACCTGTCTCGCCTTTAGATATTGAGGCCTGCCATCGTGTGTCAGCGCGGAATGCTCGACAGAGTGACATTGTTGAGCTGAGCGAAAATCAAGAAACAAAAAAGTTCGCTGCGAGCAATATTGTTGTGCAGTTCAGAAGTCGCCGGAAACGTGACCAAGTTCTAGAAAAATCAAGAAAGAAGCGCATCACTAATGAAAGTCTAGGATTGTTTGACAGCAGTGCTGACGGTACAGATAGCTCTGCAAGCAGCCATCCAGTGTTCGTCAACGAACACTTGTGTCCAAGCCTAAAAAAGCTGCTGTCATCGGCCATTGCACGTAAGAAAGCATGTGAATGGCGGTTCGTGTGGACACGCAATGGCAAAATATTGGCACGGAAAACTGAGGGTAGCGATGTTGTTCACATTGAGTCTGTGGACGACCTTACTAAGATCTCCTGAATGGTTTTGTTAATGAAGCGGTGCGAATTGCAGCTACCATAAAATGTTCAGTCTTTCTGATGTCTTATACCAGCAGTTTGTTGAACCTAGAACAGCTAAACTGTGCTCATCTGCAAAATGCACAGCATCCTTTATTCACCTTAACATCCGTTCTCTGGCAAAAAAACACGATGAATTTGCTCTTTTCATTGATCAGTTTTCTTTCCGATTTAATGTTATCATGCTAACTGAAGCTTGGTGCACTACGAGCAACTGTGCGCCTTTGTTACCCGGTTATAATAATTTTTTTATCAATCGAACCGACATGCGTGGTGCCGGCGTTGGCATGTACATTTCTGACAGTTTATCAAGTGAGAAGGTGTCCCAGTTTACCGATATCACCAAACATTATGAAGCACTTTGTTTGCAACAAGAGAGCACTCTTTTCGCTGTCGTATACCGACCTCCTTCAGGCGATGTTAAAAGATTCATGGACTTTGTGGATAACCTACTCGAATATGCATCCTTCGAACGATTGCGGCTAGTTCTTGGTGGAGATCTTAATATTAATGTTACTGCAGGTAATACCTCTTCTACTGAACTGAACAACAAACTTGCAGCCTGTGGGTTTCAAAACGTCATTAAAACACCAACGCGTGTCACATCAACAACTTCATCGGTTTTGGACCTATTGATTACGAACAGCAACACACCAGTAACCGCAGCCGGAACCGTCAATTGCAGCCTCAGTGATCATTGTCCTGTTTTTATGGCTTATTCAGACGTCGCTGTGCGTCGCAAACCTTCTCGTTCAAAGTTCATTTTTCAATCTATAAATGACACCAGTATCGATGATTTTAGGAATAAAATTATTAGCACTGACTGGTCTGAGGTTTTTGCAGAAAGTACTGCAGATAAAGCATACGACACTTTTATGACTATTTTTTCTGCCCATTACAAGGCATGCTTCAAACTTAAATCTGTTAGGCAGCGTCGATCGATAAGAAAACCTTGGATCGGCATCGAGCAGGTAAAAATGATTGAAGATAAAAATAAGCTTTTCGCCCTGTTCTTAAAAACGCGTAAGCCTTCCATATTAGCAGAGTTCAAGAAACTACGCAATCGAATCACATCAGAACTAAGGAAAGCCAAAGTGCAGTACTTTCAGCAGCTGATTCAGGATGCCTCGACATCTCGTCCTGATCGGATCTGGAAGATTGTGAACGACGCACTCGGCCTGCATACAGCTGCGCCTAATCAGTTTCAGATGACTGTCCAAGGTCAACTGCTTACTGAGGGTGCTCTAGCAGAGCATTTCAACACCCACTACATAACTGCCATGACTAACAATGCTGCTCCTTCTGTAACGTCTTGCGTCCTTGACGACAACCTCTTGAACACTGTTTTTATGGTGCCAACTAATACAGCTGAGGTTTACAACATATTTACGTCACTAAAGAACAGTAAAAGCCTTGACATAGATAATATCCAGGTCCGACCGGTCAAATACGTCCTCGACGTCATCTGCCCAGCCCTCGTACACATTTTTAACCTTGCTTTGGAGACTGTTTTTTTTTCCACTAAACATGAAACGCGCAAAAGTTTCAGTTATATATAAAGGCGGCGACAAAAATGATGCTGCCAACTACCGACCAGTGTCAGTTCTCCCAGTGTTTTCAAAAGGTCTTGAAAAAGTTATTCTGTCTCGTCTCGACCCCTTTTTTACCAAGCATAAACTTCTTTCTGAATGTCAGCATGGGTTCAGAAAAGGGTGCTCTACCGAGTCCGCCCTTTTGATTCAAAAGGAATTGATACTCAAAAACATGGATGCGAATAAACTGACGCTTGGGGTGTTTGTAGATTATAGCAAAGCTTTCGACTGCCTCAACCATACTGTTCTCCTTAATAAACTGTATCACTATGGCATTCGGGGCGTACCCCACTCACTATTAAAGTCGTACCTTGCAACACGCATGCAATCTGTAGTTATCGATGGCAGTCTGTCGTCCTTTAAAGAAATACCATGCGGTGTCCCTCAAGGCAGCGTTTTGGGACCGTTTTTGTTCAATATCTGTGTTAACGATGTGGTTCGTATTGATAAGCATGTCAAGTTTGTTTTGTACGCTGATGATACCAGCTTGTTTTTCACATCAGATAATAGTTCTCACCTACTGCATACCGCTAATGAAACTCTCTGCAAATTGCTTGATTGGTCGAGCAAAAACTGTTTAAGAATAAATCCTAAAAAATCAAAAGCCATTCTGTTTGCTTCAAAAAACAAACCAGTAAGTTTGATTGGCGAGCTCCGCTTGGGCAGCTCTACAATCGATATAGTCAAAGAGCACAAGGTTTTAGGAGTGGTACTATCGCACCGTATGACTTGGGATGCGCATATACAGCAACTGGTGAAAAAACTCTCTTCCGCTGTTGGCTTAATACGTCGATCTCGAGATATTTTTCCAACTAACATTAAACTTCAAGTTTTTCACTCCGTCTTTCGGTCCCACATTAACTACTGCACGTTAATTTGGGCCACGACTACTAAAAAAAACATAACTATACTACATAGGCTCGAAAAGAAAGCTGTTCGTTGCATCGCTAATGTTTCATACTTTCACAACACTCATGACCTCTTTACTCAGTTCAAGTTGGTCAGTATACAACAGATTTACGATTACCGTCTACTATACCTGCTGTACTTCTCTAGTGTATCTTACCAGCAGTTCCTGAAGGAGCTGTGTACTCTTACTTTGCAAACTTGCACATATCGAACCAGGTCGTCTGAGGAATGGTTTGTAACGCGGCCACGCACTAATTATCTTCTGCAAACATTAACGTACAACGTACCATTTCTATTAAACAAGATTAAAACGCAACTTTCTGGTTCCATTGCCCTAACGCGCACCGCATTGCGCAGCATGTTTGTTTCTGGGCAATTTTCTAAGACTGTTTTATGATTTTGAGTGGTAATTGTGAAATTGGGCATACAGAGTGAGTGTGTGTGTGTTTGCCTTCTCATCGGGATCTCACATGTCAAACTCTTTATTGGTACTAATTTTTATTCGTTTGTTGCGTAGTTTGATTGTAGTGCACATTGTTCTTTTGTGGCGTAGTTAAGTTGATGAATGAAGTCCGTGTATTCCATTACAATATTCACTTGCATTTTAACTATTGTACTCAGTAAGTAGGACAATGTATGTAGTCTGTTGCACATTTCATTTGTATTTGAATTATTGAAGTGCATATGAAGTCGCTGCTGCCAAAATGGTTCCCTGACCTAGTCAAGCTGTCCTCACAGCTTTTTGTCACGGAAGCCATCAACATTGTATCAATGTTGAAAATAAATTTTTTGATTTTGATTTGATTTGATTTGATTAAAGAAAATTACTTATAGAGCAGCAGAAAAAACAACCATGCCGCCGGTGGGATCCGAACCCACGACCTCCGAATATCGCGTCCGGTGCTCTACCAACTGAGCTACGGCGACGGCTGTCCAATCTGCTGCTTTCGTGAGTATTTATGTTTTGCATGTAAGCGAACCTTGAGTGTTCACCAGTGTTAAAAGAAAAAAAAACAAATTAGAAACATTGCCCTATGCACCTTGGTTTCGGTGACTGTTGGCTTCTTTCATATGTTTGTGAAACAAGCCCCCCCCCCCCCCCCCCATTTCATTTGCTTTGTCTGCTAATAGCTTAACGAGGGTCTTGGTTCTGGCGGTCTTGATGCCATAGGTAGCATAATAAAGTTCTCGCACAGTCTCCGCCCTCACCGTTAGATGACGTTCTACGCCACATTCGCGGTATTACAGGACTTGCTACGTCCACCGCTATGGGCGAGGGTGGCGCTGGTGAACACTCTCAAGGTTCGCTTACACGCAATAAACATAAATACCCACGAGAGCCGCGGATTGGACAGCCGTCGCCGTAGCTCAGTTGGTAGAGCACCGGACGCGATATTCGGAGGTCGTGGGTTCGGATCCCACCGGCGGCATAGTTTTTTGTTCTGCTGCTTTATAAGTAACTTTACTTAAACCAAGTGATTGGCACTACAAATTAAAAAAGAAACATTGCCCCATGCACCTTGGTTTCGGTGACTGTTGGCTTCCTTCATATGCTCGTGAAAGAAGCCCCCCGTTTCATATGCCTTGTCTGCTAATAGCTTAACGAGGGTCTCGGTTCTAGCAGTTTTGATGCCATAGGTAGCATAAGAGGGTTCTCACACAGTTTCCGCCCTCGCCGTTAGATGACGATCTACGTCACACTCGCGGTATTACAGGACGGGCTACGTCCACCGGAGCAGTGGCTCTACCAACTGAGCTAACCGGGACGGCAAGCTTATGGTAGGGCGAGTGCGAATTGGTCAATAACTCGAAGTTTTAACAGTGTTGGTGAAATGATTTAGGGGAATCCCTCAAGGGTTAGTAGATTTGTAATAATAAGGGAGTAATTACTCAATGACATCCACCCGAGCGCAGCCATACGGCTACAAAAGAAATGTATACAGCTTTCTCAGAATCTTCGTAGTTAAAGAAATTCCTCCTGGTCCGGGGTTCAAACCCGAAACCACCGCTTCACCGGAGGAGTCGCTCTACCAACTGTGCTAACCGGGACGGGAAGCTTATGGTAGGGCGAGAGCGAATTGGTCAATAACTCGAAGTTTGCACAGTGCAGGTGAAAAGTTTTGGGGGAATCTTCCAAGGTGGAATAGATTTGTAATAATAAGGGAGTAATTACTCATTGACATCCATCCGATTGCAGCCATACGGCTATAAAAGAAAGCTATACAGCTTTCTCAGAATCTTCGTAGTTAAAGAAAAATTCCTCCTGGTCCGGGGTTCGAACCCTGGACAACCGCTTCACCGGAGGAGTCACTCTACTAACTGAGCTAACCGGGACGGCAAGCGTATGGTAGGGCGAGAGCGAATTGGTCAATAACTCGAAGTTTGAACAGTGCTGGTGAAATGTATTAGGGGAATCCCCCAATGTGGAGTAGATTTGTAATAATAAGGAAGTAATTACTCATTGACATCCGCCCGAGCGCAGCCATGCGGCTACAAAAGAAAGCTATACAGCTTTCTCAGATATTTCGCAGTTAAAGAAAAATTCCTCCTGGTCCGGGGTTTGAACCCGGGACCACCGCTTCACCGGAGGAGTCGCTCTACCAACTGAGCTAACCGGGACGGCAAGATTATGGTAGGGCGAGAGCGAATTGGTCAACAACTCGAAGTTTGAACAGTGCTGGTGAAATGTTTTAGGGGTATCCCCCAATGTGGAGTAGATTTGTAATAATAAGGGAGTAAGTACTCATTGACATCCACCCGAGCGCAGCCATACGGCTACAAAAGAAATGTACACAGCTTTCTCAGAATCTTCGTAGTTAAAGAAAAATTCCTCCTGGTCCGGGCTTCGAACCCGGGACCACCGCTTCACCGGAGGAGTCGCTCTACCAACTGAGCTAACCGGGACGGCAAACTTATGGTAGGGCGAGAGCGAATTGCTCAATAACTCGAAGTTTGAACAGTGCTGGTGAAATGTTTTAGGGGAATCCCCCAAGGTGCAGTAGATTTGTAATAAAAAGGGAGTAATTACCCATTGACATCCACCCGAGCGCAGCCATACGGCTACAAAAGAAAGCTATACAGCTTTCTCAGGATCTTCGTAGTTAAAGAAAAATTCCTCCTGGTCCGGGGTGTGAACCAGGGACCACCGTTTCACCGGAGGAGTCGCTCTACCAACTGAGCTAACCGGGAGGGCAAGCTTATGGTAGGGCGAGAGTGAATTTGTTAATAACTCGAAGTTTGAACAGTGTTGGCCAAATGTTTTACGGGAATCCCCCAAGTTGGAGTAGATTTGTAAAAAGTGAGTAATTATTCATTGACACCCACCCGAGCGCAGCCATACGGCTACAAAAGAAAGCTACACAGCTTTCTCACAAACCTCGTAGTTTCGTCCTGGTCCGTGGTTAGAACCCGGGACCACCGCTTCACCGGAGCAGTCGCTCTACAACTGAGCTCACATTCCCTTAAAACACTTGACTAACAGTGTTCCCACTTCGAGTTATAGATGAATTCGCTCTTGCCATACCATAAGCTTGCCGTCCCGGTTAGCCGTGTCGGCGTAGGACGTTCGTGCGGGCCTTGTAGTAATAAACACCTGTCTGTATCAGCCAGGGTGTCGTGCCCAGAGGTACTCAACTGTGTCAGCCGCGGTTAAACGGGGACAACGTATACTTTATCCCCCTTTTGCACACCGCAGTCAGATACTCTACCCCTAGGCCCCCGAGGCACGTTCGCTAGATTTGGGTAAAGGCATGCCCTGTGTGTCTTGTCGGGTAGTGCCTGTGAAGCGATATTGCCGCGAAGCTTTGTAAAGTTTATTTCTACATGTTTAACGCCGTCGGCACGCGGCTTTATCGCTGTATTTGTGATGCAAGGCGCGACCAGAATTATTCCGAAGGATCGCAATCAGGCTGAAGTGATTCTACGTTGTTCCACATTGTTGAGGCTCTCTTGTGCACCGTATCTCGAAAGTTCGCAGTCAGCTTTAATTTGTGCGCGGCCAAGAGCGGCGGGCATACTGTTCGACGACCGTCGAGCACGTTTGTTGCTACGTCGGCGCCGGGTCATTGAGTTATTTGCGGGAGTAAGTCTGCCCAAATAAAAAGTTTCGGATGGGAGCCATTCTCGCTGTCTTCCTGCTCGCTGGACTACTGTAACCGCTATACGTGACAATATGCTAAGACCCCTGGGCGCTATAGAGACCCATTAACGCTATCGCGTCATACGCTTGAAATTAAATCTTTTTGTTCCACTGTGTGGATGCTGTCGGGTCCAGTCCGCGGTGCGTGATGTTCGAGTTGCGGTGATGACATAGAAGGTCGCCAACTACTGAAGCTCATGTGGATGGCATTGAATTCGTGTTATCTTCACAGCTTACCCTCCTAAGGCTCCCTGTGGTTGCTGCTGAGTGCTGCATCGCTTTGCCGAACATGCATTGATTGTCGGAGCCGTGAAAAGCGCAGTGCTTACGTTCTAAGCACTGGACGAACTCTTCGGTATCGTTCAATAGTCGAATGCAACTGTAGAACCCATTATTACTGTTTTCTAGGCTTACTAAATGATTTCTGTCCCTTTGTAGCTCTAGCACTGCCGTTTTCACAGAAACACTTTGCGAACACGGACAAGACAGGGCACTGGACTAGCGCAGACTCGAAACGGATTTTTATTGGGAATCAAGCACGTCCTTGTATCAATCGCCAGATGTGAACGAATGAAGTGTGGTTTATCCAGTACACGGAAGGCCGCCTTCGTTAATGGATGCAAGTTTGACATAAAAGGCTCGCCCATCTGGTGATTTCTTTTTTGCGAAAGAATGCGGGGTCAGTTCGTTGGTGCGCCTTTAACTGAGGCAATGGAAAATATCGCCGTCGGTTCAGCAATGCAAATCGGCTCGAAGGGATCAGACATTGGCCTCTGCCTGCAGGGGCTGACTTTCGAAGGACGAGTCGCGGTGCTCCCTTTCGTTGACTGCGACAAATTCGGCCTCCTGTCAAGGGTGAATGAAGAGACATTGCGCGACACCGTAGCACTTCCAGCTTTGGCTGAACGAGCACCAAGTTTAATCTATACGCTGAAACAAGGGGAGAACGGCCAGATTGGTCAAATAATCCTCTTACCGTCGTCGAAGGCCGAAAGAAGCCGAATCTGCGCCAAAGCTTCAGCATCAGAGGACTGGAGAGACGAAGGGCACTCTCCAGGTCGCCGACCGGTCGAGCTGTGTAGAAAACATTATTTCCGATGGTGTCGCACGGTCGAAGTTATATTTCGTCCGTAGACAAGGTACAGCCTTTATCAAAAATTCAGAGCCCGTGCGGGTTTGCTTTGAGGCGTATCTCTTGCAGCATCCGTAGAAGTACTAAACTTCGGAGAGAGGGAAAACGAGTTCTTCAATCACCTTCAAGGGACTTGGAACACTTTTGATGCATAGCATGCCACAAAGTACGGCCCTTTTGGGATCTGAACTTTTGACAAAGGCTGTACATGGTAAAAGTGGGAAAGGCAAACGAAAGCAAGCGCTCGTTTTCCTGAAGGGTGACGGATCGGCCTGGTTGTCCATATACGTCATTTTCGGAAGCGCTGCAAACAACACGGACAAAAAAGAAAGACAAGGACGAGAGCGACTTCCATATGATGTATTCAGGGAAAAGCGAACGCTGGCCTAATTAATAAGAAGTCATGAATGCTAGCTCGATTATAGTTATATTCTGTACAGGCAGTTATATCTCCGGGTTATTTTATTAAACACTGTGTCATTTTTGCCATCATATCGCAGAGTTTCGAAGCATTGACTTGCAGCGTTCCTTCCTTGCGCCCTTGGTTTCGTTCCTTCGTTTCACGTCGTAGTAGGGAAACTCCACGAGAGGTAAAACTGTCCAGATATATGAAGTTTTTAATATTCTTGATTATTTCATATATAGCGCACACATTATTCAGCAGGGCAACAGTGAATTTTGTTTCGTGGAAATGCTAACATTTCAGGAGAAAAAATTGTAAACGACGTCATGGCACAGGCAGCGTTTCCGCGCAGAGCTGAATTTCTCGAATTTGCAGTAACGTAAGAATCAAAATATGAAAGCCCTGAAGGACATATTTTGCGTGCTAAAAGCACTGGTAAGAAAGAATACGTCAGACTTATTTCCGTGATTGTGAAGAAGTTTTCGCTTACTAGAAAAAAATTTCGAAAGCGACACAAGTCTCAAACGAGGCTATATTCAAGAATTTCTTTCTCCGAAATTATAAAACACATCTCCTGCAAACTTTCCCAATAAATTAGCATTAAGCTGCTGAACGAGTGCACCGACTTTCATTGTTTTATACGGTAGGAGGTAGAAGTGTTGCTCTAAATCTAAAATTTTTTAATGTAATAGGAAGTTTATCAAAAATCAAAGAAAAAAAACCCCATCCCCATTTTTTTCTTAAAACTCCTGAAAATAGTCTTTACAGGGAGGCGAAAAGGAATACGGAAGGACGTGTTCATTATTTTGTTTACAACAATGTTATCCAAGCTCAAACTTGTAGCGTCTTGAGGATAGGCAGGAGCGCCTAAGTGTGGGGGCGGAAGCAGCAAACACTCCCTCCGCTTCTCCAAATTTTCCCCAAATTCCAAGAGAGACCTTTTCCATCAATAGAGACACCTAATTACTTTTTGTGGACAAACACCGATCTGTGACGTAAACAGTATTCGGTAGCGCCGCTATCGCCTAGTGCAGGTAAAAACTGGGAGTGCGGACATAGGAATACATGTAAAGAAAAGATATGTATATAATTATCTTACTGCACAGTGCATCTATGAAGCCGTGGGTGTCCCCACGCCCTCGCTTTTTCGTTCCACTCCACTCTAGGATGTAGTCGGCTTTTTTAATGAAAGACAACTTTACAGGTGCACTATGCAGTAAGAAAATTACATTGAGGTGTTTTGTTTACATGCATTCCTATGGGCCGCGCTTCCAGTTTTTACCCGCCTCGGCTATAGCGGCGCCACCGAATCATGCTTACGTCACAGATCGGTGTTTGTCCACAAAAAGTAATTAGGTATGCACTTTATTATTGATAGAAAAGGTCCCAGTCTTCGCCTTTTCGGAAAATTGGGAGCAGCGGAGGGAGTGTTTGCTGCTGCTTCCGCCCCCGCACTTAGGCGCTCGTGCAGATTCTGAAGAAACTACAAGTTTGAGCTTGGATAACATTGTTGTAAATAAAATAATGCAACATGTTCTTTCGCAATCTGTCTCGCCTCCTCTTAGAGACTGGTTTCAGGAATTTGTAACAAAAATTAGAGATACGATATTTGTTCCTTTGATTTTTGAAAAACAGTACTATATTCAGAAATGCCAGATTTAAGGCAATACTTCTCGCACTTCACTACGTTATATAAACATGAAAGTAAGTCGGTAAACTCTTTTAGCTCCTCGATGCTTATCTACTGTGAAAAGTTTGAAAAATATGGGCTTCATATTTGCGGAGAAAAAATTCTTGATAGCCTGGCTCAAGCCTGTGTCGTTTTCGGAATTTTTTGCGGTAGGCGACAACTTCCCCAAAATGGCGGAAATAAGCCTGACATATTCCTTCTCCCCAGTACATTTAGGACGAAAAGTATATCCATCATGTCTTTGATATCTAGGTTCCTACATCATTACAAATTTGAGAAATTAGGCTATGCTTGAAACTGCTGCCCCTGCCACGACGCCGTTTAATTTTTTCTTCTCAAATACTAGCATTTTCACAAAACGAACTTCACTGTTGGTCTACTGAATAATGTGTACATAATATATAAAAGAATCGAAAAAATTAAAAAATTTAAATATTTAGGCAGTCGAATCTCTCGTCGAATCACCCAGTAATCGTCGGCGTAACCGGTTGGTGCGTTGCCATGGGAATCGCTCGGAGGGTGGACGGAGGAAGGTGTGATGTGAGCGGAGAGTGACGTGACCGGTGAAGGAGGAGAGTACGGCGAGAGTGCAGGTGTTAGAGGTGGTGAAAAACTTTACTGCCGTATTGGGAGCTATAGGACGGGTGCATCCTAATGACGGGGCGGCTTTTGGGTACGTGTTGTGGCCGGAAACTGGTGCTTTCCAGTGACTTCCAAAGCCCAGTCCTTCAGCCGCTTTTAAACGGCCGGGTCAAAGCTAGACTTAGCAGCCTCCCATCGCTCGCGGTCTGAGAGTTGCAAAGTGGCTGGAGGGCTGGAGGGTGGTGGGGATGGGACATGAGCGTACGGGACTGAAGCTGGCGCCGCATCCCCTGTTGTAGTTTAGTCGGATATTTGTGAGAGGGGGGGGGGGTAGATATTCCGCTGATCGCGATAATGGAGGGAGATTTCGTGACACGAGACCATGCGCTCACGAGCGTCCCCCAGGCGGTGGCAGGCGTATCCTCTAGCTGCTTCGTTACCTTGGTGACCCGCGTGAGCTGGACCCATATTAAATGAATAGGGTAGTCGGCTGGGGGAAACGGAGGCGAGGAGCCGGGCGGCTGTGCGAAGTTCCGCGGGCGAAGTTCCGGACGGCGGATTTAGAATCGCTGAAGATGGTGGTAGCATGGGTAGTAGATATGGCGAGGGCAACCGCCTCTTCCTCTGACTCCGGGGAATTGGTGTCCAGCGTCGTCCTGTGTTCCTGTGCTGTGCCTCCGTCCTTTGCGCTGGTTTTCTTTCTACAATCCAGGGAATTGGAGGCGAAAATTCTGCTGGCCGCGACCAGCTGCAGTACGGAAGGCGTAACCGGAGGGTGGTTACCACGAGAACCGCCCAGAAGGTAGTTAGTTACCGTGGAATGAGGATATGGCAAGAATGAAGGAATGCCCAACCGGGGGACGCTTCGAATTGCTTCGAACACAGCGCGCAGGCATCTCAGGTGCTCTTCGAACCTGTCAGAAAAAATGACAACGTCATTCAAGTACACTAGACAGGACTGCCATTTGAGATCGGCAAGAACGGTGTCAATCATCCTCTGGAAGGTCGCAGGAGCCGAGCACAGGCCGAAAGGGAGCACCCGGAATTCGTACAGACCGTCCGGTGTAATAAAGGCGGTCTTTTCCCGGTCGCGTTCGTCCACCTCGATTTGCCAATAGCCGCTTCATAAACCTAGCGATGAGAAGTACTTGGCAAGGCGCAGACGGTCCAGGGAATCATCAATACGCGGTAGAGGATAAACATCCGTTTTTGTGCCTTTGTTTAAACGTCTGTAATCAACGCAGAACTGTAGGGTTCCATCTTTCTTTGCTACTAGAACAACAGGTGACGCGCAAGGGCTCGTCGACGGCTGTATCACGTCGTCCTGGAGCATTTCTCGAACTGGGCGGCGAATGGCATCACGCTCCTTCGAAGAGATCAGGTAAGGCGGCGGACATAACGGCCGTTGGTTGGCGTCAACTATAATTCGGTGCTTTGTGAGCGGTGTCTGCAGACCTAACCTTGGAGGTCGAGGCAAAGCAGTCGCAGAAAGACTGGATATCGCTTTCCAGGAAGCGTTTCTGATTAGATGGGAGGTTCGGGTTCACGTCAGTTTTTATGGGAGTGGTCGGTTCCTCCACTGATGCCGGGGCTCCGGACAATGCGTGCTGTCCCGCGAATTCACTGAGTTCCTCGAAATACTCAATAGCTGTTCTGCCAGGCAAACACTGAGGTTCACAGCCAAAATTGGTTACCAAGAGTTCGGTTCGGCCATTGTTCAGTTCAACAATTTCTCGAGCAACTCAGACTTACCGACCAAGGAGCAGCGACATGTTTGTTTCAGCGATGCCACCAATTCCGGTGTTGTTATCACCATCTACGGTAACAAACATGCTGGATCTTGACAGGGTTAAAACGTGGTTGTGATAGACACGTAACTTTGTCCCGCGTGGCTCGGAATCACCGTTAACAAGGGGGTTGATTGGAAAATGACACGACCAGCTCCTGAAGGTTGATGACGGCACCGTACTCCCGAAGGAAATCCAAACCGAGTATCAGGTCTTTGGAGCATTCGGGTAGCACAGCAAAGCAACCAGGGAAAGTAGCACCGCGGATCTGTATTCGTGACGTACAAACGCCAATCCCCGTGACCACATGGCCGCTGGCGGTGCGTATCTGCGGTCCAGACCAAGGGGTCAGAATCTTTTTGAGGGTCGAGAAAAGTCAGCGCCGGTATCCACAAGTGTGGTCACATCGCGGTTATTAGCGGTTACTGGGATTTCGGCAGACACCAGTCGGTCACAGCACGTCGTTGTCGTTGTAGGCGTCGGGTGAGGTAGTCGGTTGGATCGTAGCAGGGAATCGTCGATTTCGGCAGAAACCAGTCGGTCACAGCGTGTTGTCGTTGAGGTCGTGAGGTCAAGTAGTCATCGATCGGATCGTAGCCGCGGATCGTCGGGTGGAGGCTTTTCACTTGGTCCAATAGCGGCGGCCCTACCCCCGGAGGACGCCGTGTTCAGTTTCCCTGATGTGGGGTCGTGCCTCTGAACTGGCCAGAAGATGACGGGCGGCTTGGCGAAGAAAACCGCCTTGGGGATGGCGACCGGGACCGGCGTCGCTGCGAGGTCGATGGCTGCACGTTATCGGACAGATACTGCTCGATGTCCCGCGGCCGTTCTCCGTAGCGCTGTCGAGGTGCGTCAGGAGGAAACCCCCGCAAGCCCATTCTGCGGTAAGGGCAGTGACGGAGGATGTGGCCGGGTTCCCCGCAGTGGTAGCAGAGTGGCCTATTGTTTGGCGTACGCCAAACATGCGCGTTTCTCATGGTGAACCGGGACTCCTGTGGTACGGCGGGTACAGCTGTAATTGGATACCGCAGCGTAGGTACAGGAGTGACGGTGAAAAAGGCTTGCACCACTGCTCAGGACGACTTTGTAGTGCTCGGAGCTGGCGGCGGCTAACAACTCGCCGGACTTCATCCCGGACCACGTCCGGTATGGCTGCGACGCTGGCCTGTGGAGCTTCGAAGCGAAGTTTCTCGAGTTCGTCGTGTACCAAGCTCCTCACAAGCTCTCGAATCTTCTCAGTGGGTAGCGACGTAGGCGTACAGGGGTGAGCGGCTGCTACACTCGCCTGACGACCGTAGTGCACGCCACGTTCCTGCAGAGAACGCTCCATGCTTGTTGCCTCCTTGGCAAAGTCGGCTACTGTTCTTGGCGGGTCACGTACCAGTCCGGCAAACACTTGCCCTTTTACGCCGCGCATAAAGTGGCGTACCTTCTTGGCCTCGGGCATACCAGGGTCGGCGCGATTGAAAAGTCGCGTCATGTCCTCAATAAACATGGCGACGCTCTCGTTCGGCTGCTGCGACCTCGATTGCAAGGCGATTTCAGCCTTCTCCTTTCTTTCGCTAGTGGTGGAAGTGGCTAAGAGCTGTCGGCGAAAAACCTCCCAGTTAGTGAAGGAAGCTTCATGGTTCTCATACCACGTATTGGCTGAGTCCTGTAGTGTAAAGCAGGTATTCGTAATTTGCGCTCCCCGTCCAACTCGTTGAAACCCGCCACACGGTCAAAGCTGGCCAACCAGTCTTCGACGTCTTCAAACCTCTCACCATGGAATGATGGGGGCGACCGAGGCGTGTGAAGGACGAACGGCGGGGCATTCCCGGAATGCTGATTTCCCTGGCTAGCCGTAGTGGACATCATGGCCCTTGCCAATGTTGCGAGTTGGCCGAACTCGGGTTGTAGGCCTCGCAGGCGGCGGCTCGCCTTGTGGGCTGGTGTTGTAGCCACGCGTTGAGAACTGACGTCAAAGGTGTTCTCGAGGTCAGCGTACATGGGCCGTTACCCAGCACCTCCACCAAATATGTCACCGAGAAACAGTTGACGTAAGCAGGGCTGGTTTACTCACGTTACTTATACGCGCAAGGCGTTGTTGGGACGCGCAAGGCAGCAGGCAGCACGAGAGATGAAGACGACAAAGCGTCTCGTCCCGAGATGGCTCAAGGCTTGCCAACTGCCAGGAAATGCAGTTTAGCCGCAGTATAGCGCCACTAGAGGAGTTAGTAGTGTGGCAATATGGCAAGAATGAAGGAATGCCCAACCGGAGGACGGTTGCCGCAGAAGGAGGAGGGTATGACGTGAGCGCAGGAGAGCTGAACCAGAGGGTGATCACCGTGGAAGGAGAAAGGTACGGCGAGAGGAATTCTTAACTAGATAGGGGTTATCGCGGGAACCATCCGGAGGGTTTTTAACGGAGAAAGAGTAGGCAGAGTACGGTGAGGCCAAATGAGTGTAGCAAGGTCCATCTGCAGCGAAATGCGCCGCCCGAGGAGAGCGTCATCGGTGGCGCCTAGAGCGGCGGACTGCTGAGGAGAGCTAGTCGAAAACAATGACCGCAGGACGGTTACGGCTCTTAACGCGAGGCAGTGACAGCTGTGTAGGCGTTTAGTTTTGGCAGGCGGCTGTTCGAAATAGAGCCGCCCGTAGGCTTATGTGACCCAGGTTGGCCGTAACATAAGGTGACATCAGACGTCGAGAAACAGACGCACAGCATTGATAAACGTCTTAACACATCCTCCGTAGTGTCATGCGGGATGATAACCATGCCCGGGCTGCCATCGTAACCGGTTGGTGCGTTACCATGGTAACCATGGTAACGAACCCCCCTGTTACGCGGACGGCGATGCGCAAGCCAGGGACGGGTGCCTAACAGCTATCGATGCAAAACGAGTATCCGTGGAAAACGAAAGAGCACTCTAGAACTATGCAGATATGAAGTCGCTCTCATGTTGTCTATTTAATTGTATCGTAAAATATACCTTAACAGCTGTCGCTCAATCTAGCGCTAGAGAATGGTAGCCATCCTGCTTTTTTTCTCGTGTTTTTACAGGGATAACTGTTGTTTTCAAATTAGTTAAGGCACGTATGTGGTACCTGATTACTCCGTGCTCGCTCTGCTTTGATAATTTTAAGCCCTCGTTCGTTCGCCGCTGTCCCTCTCCTGAGTCACATATCAGAGAAATCCTAACGGATCTGTTGTTACCCAGGTGATCTGCACCAACTCTTTCATCTAGCTGTTTCCAATTCAACCCCCTGAATGCCCCTGCTGTAAACACGTGAGGCATTTTGCATATGCAAGGGTCTTAGGCACCTTCGACATTTGCACCGTTATTCCTACCTCTCCATCTGTATAGCCTAACAGAACTAGGCACGTTGCCGCAACCGAAGGACACGCTGTTGAAAATGCGCGCGGAGTCCTCATGAGTTGTTTGCAAGAAGAAGCTGGCTCGCGTATCGTCGGTGGAGTGGTGCCTGATGAGCCCCTTATTCCTTATATGCCGGAACATTTAAAATTTGAAAAGAAATAAATATTTTTTTATGTGAAATGTTTATTTCACTTCTGAATTCGGAATACTTTTATGGGTGGAAATATTTTCTCAACGCCTTACTTTTTAGCCATAGTACAATGTGGGAAACTGGGAAGAATCGCTATCTGTTACGTGTTGTAAAGCTTGAGAAAGGTTTGTCATCGATTTTAAAAATCACATTTGTTCTCTGGCGCCGTGGCTATCTTATGACAACCGCCAAATTTATTTGTTTATCTTGCAGAATCAGAATGTAGTTGGTGTCGTCAAATCTGAAAATGGCGTTCAGAGCAGACTGACGAATCTTTCCGAACGCACATAACGCACAATACTGAACGTTCAAAACCCAACCCTCGGACAAGGAAAGTTTAGGGGCCCCTTGACCAAATGCTAGCGGGCAGAAGTTTTTGCACAGTGAGCTTTTAGAGTTAGTGCTAAAAAAAGCGATGTCCTAAATGTAGCACGCTAGGCGTCATACGGAAAGTCATGGTGGCAAACACAACCGACGGAAGTGACGGAGTTCATCGCCAGAGTGCCAGCCGCGACTTCGAGATTGGTCGCGCCCTGCGGGGACGTTTCTCTGAGCCACCGA
Source organism: Amblyomma americanum (assembly GCF_052857255.1). Classification (NCBI taxonomy): domain Eukaryota; kingdom Metazoa; phylum Arthropoda; class Arachnida; order Ixodida; family Ixodidae; genus Amblyomma; species Amblyomma americanum. The sequence continues at coordinate 20,033,619 of NC_135505.1, read as the reverse complement.
CTCGGGGAGCGGTTGAAACAGTGCGCATGTGGCGTCTCTTTCTTGTCTGTGTCCTGATTTGCGCAGCCGTTCATCATGCACCAACTCGCCCCTCAGGCCGCTATTCTGTTGAACCAGTTTACGGCTTGCCTCGTGGCGCAAGGGAATGCACTTTCGGACGCATGGGAAGGAAACAGCGCACAGAAACAACGTCTTATTTTATGCATAAAGTTTGAAGAGCGCACAAAAAGCACTTCGCATGAGTTTACGGCGAACACTCCCTTCAGTCCGCCTTATCTCTAGAAGGAAATGCTTTTGTTCAATGTTCGGGTGCTTTCATTCTTAAAAGATGCAAACCTTCTAATCAATGCATGACATTTTAAAATGCTTAAGATATTTCACACAACACACACACAATTCTCCGCATTTGGAGGAATAACGACCTTGTTCCCTAATCCGCCATAACCACGCCATAACCCGTAAGTATGTAAGGGCTCTCGAAAATCTATAGCGGTTGCAGAGCGGCCATAGTCCTCCACAAGGAGATTGATAAAATACCGATCAAGAAGGGTGTCAGGTGAGAAGACACGATCTCCCTGGTACTGTTCACCGCGTGTTTTCAGGAGGTACTTAGAGAACTTGATTGGGAAGAACTGTGGATACGAGTTAATGAAAATACCTTAGCAATCTCCAATTCGCTGATGACTTTGCTTCGTTAAAGGAGCTCTGAAACGCCTTCCAGGGAAAACACACCAACTCATTTATTCACTGCATTGTGTTGTCATGAAAACCTGAGCCAAATAATACACTTCTACACGCCGCAGAGCACCCACAATAACACGCGAAAGTTGGCGAACCCTTCCCGGCGACTTTTTCATGCTTGCACTCTCCTCCATCGCTCGCACTTATGTATACATGCTGAGAGGTGGCTACTAGTTAGATTATTTCAGACGTCAAGCAGCTATCAAGGCCGCGGTCAATTAGCTAGACGCGTAGCTCCGGCGGGCCAGGAAGCTTTCTCCCGGAGGTGGGGCCGGCGGAGGAGCGCCGACCTTCCAGCGTGTAAGCGTGCAAAAAGTGATGAGAGGAGAGGGTAAAGCGCGAAGACGCAGAAATTCAAATTTTGACTGCAGATAATTCAGATTTTACAAAGCGGATTAGAAAATTTCTTGCTGGACAATATTCGTGAAGCGGCGTGCTTTAACACCCCAGCCATACTGCAACTTTATTAGAACCCCTTTCAGAGCCCTTTTGTGTAACTCAGAACAGGAATTGCGAAACGTGATTAAGGACCTAGGCAAGCAGCGCAGAGTGTGTGTCTAACAATACGCACAAAGCTAAATTAATGGTGAAATCTATCAGAAGGAGGCAGTTTTATAATAGGGATGAAGTGGTAAATGAAATAAACCTTAGGGCAGGTAGTGAGCGCAGATCTGGACCACGAGAGTGAAGCAACTAGAAAAATAAGGATGGCGTTCAATATGTATTAAATTATCAACCGCCAGGTACCTCTTCAGAATATTTTTTTATTTATTTATTTCCACAATACTGCAGACCCTCATTTGAGTCCAAGCAGGGAGGGCAGAAAAATACATTCACTCAACACAAAAACAGTTACATCGTAAAACACAGAACAATAAAATTGTGTAATGTAGTACATATATTTAAAATAGCTCACAGAGTGCCTTGTCAAAATCAACAGCCGATATCACCTGTAGAGGCAGGGCGTTCCATTCGTCAATCGTTTATGGAAAAAAAGAAAATTTAAAAGTGTTAGTATGCGCGAAGTATGGTGCTAAGGTGTGATCATGATGACGACGAGTTCTACGCGTTTCTGAAAACTGCACATAGGGGACTGGAGAAATGCCTATTTTTCCGTGGATTAGCTGGTGAAGGAAGGATAGGCGGGCTATCTTGCGTCTGACGTGGAGTGGTTTAATATAATTTGCTGCCATTAACGAAGATGGGGAATCAGTTCTCTTGTATCTATTAAATATGAAACGTACTGCGCGTCTCTGATAATAGGTACGTTAATTTCTAAAATCGGCAATTATTTCGACTTTTCGAAATATAGTTTATTTTTATGACGAGAACTGTAACCGCGGCTCATGTGAGCTTGCTCAAATTTCTTTACAAGGAAATACCAAGACCCCCCCAAAAAAACTAAGTCGCAAAATTTTTATGAACACACGAAGCTTGCTCTCTGTCGGCTTTTTGTTCGTTTCTGCTGCATTTCTAGTAAAAATTGATGGTTTGTTTTTGTACAGTTATTCAATAGTAAGGATTTTACGTTTCGTAAAATACTCTGCAGTGTTTTAAGAGCCGTGCGTTTTCCAAAGAGCGGGCAGCTCAGAGCGGCTGACACAACGGGCGACTTCGACCGGCGCGCGAAGACAAGCTGATGGTGCACTAGAAGAGACATCAGGCAGCTACCAACTGATGTTTAGCCGAAGAAGTTTTGGCTACTGGTAGAAATATTCGCCTTTCGCCTACGTGAGCTAACACATTGCACGGAGCCCAAGTCTTGCGCGGCGAATGGATGCTGACGCACTGACCCGTGGTGTGCCGCCACACGATCCCCTTGGTTTCAGATTTTCCTTCTTCGGTCTGTTGATGTTTGCTCTGCAGCGAAAGGCGTATGTTTAACATTCAAACTTATAATCTATAAAACACCCATACATCCTAAACTAGAATACGCAGCTTCAATATGGGACCCTACGCATGAAAACCACGTATATTCCTTGGAATTATTCCAAAATAATTCCGTTCGCTCTATTTTCTGAAATTACAACCGTAAGGCAAGCATCACTGCCATTAAACCTAACGTGTCACTCCCGCCGTTACAATCTCGCCGCAAACTTTTTTTTCGGCCAACACTATTTCACAAGCTATATCATCACGTTGCGCATCACGACTATTTCATAACACCCCCCGAATACATTTCACGTCGCATCGATCACCGCCGCAAGGTTGGCATTCCAACATGCGACACCAAATCTTCTTTTCAGTCATATCTTCCCCGCACATCTGTGAAATGAAACCGCCTTCCCCCTGAAAATGCAGCCATTGCTGATAATAAAATCTTTCACGATGCTGTAGCTAATATTGTTTATACTGAAGAAAGTTGATTGTGTGTTATATCTGCTTCCACTCTATTGTATACATTGTGTTTATAATGTTTACTTTTTCTGGATGTTGTTATTTGTTTTATTCTGGAGGAAATTTATTTTTTAATATCTATTTTCACTGTATTCTATTTCATTGTTGTTTATCCTAAATAGCCCACTCCCCTTTGTAATGGCTTTGGCCCTGAGGGTACAATAAATAAAAAAAAATAAATAAATTGAGCAAGAGTGCTATATTCAAAAGTTGAAGTTTCTTTGTCTCTCTCTTTTTCTTTCTTTGTTTCTCTCTTTCTTTCCTTCTTTTTTTCTTACTTCCTTTCTTTTTCTTTCTTTCTCTCCTTCTCTCTTTTCCTTCTTTCCTTCTTTCTTTCTTTCCTTCTTCCTCTCCTTCCTGCTTTCTTTCTTTTTTCTTTCTTTCATGCCACTCGATTTAAATGCGTGACATCAACATTGCAAAGGATTCTTTGACCGCCGTTTGGAAAAAGTGAATGGCCAATGCGCGTGGAAAAGAAAAAAAAAACTGCCTGGAGGGCAGCGCAGTTGTCTTGCCCTATTAAGCCTACATCTGCATTTTGCATTATCTCGTTTTCTGGCTGGTGCATAGAAGCCCCGTTTTCGGCGAGAGTAGTCTCTGTGTTGTTAGACCAGTCGACAGTGTTGAGTTTGTCCTCCCTCCGAGCCTTGCGTTTCGCGGGGCTGCCGTGCACGTGCCATTTAATGTGCGTGAACACTATCCCTGTTGCCCGGAGGATTCGGCCCCATGTGCTACCGTCACAAAAAATTGTTTGCACACTCAGCAGACTGTCCGCAGACTTTTGACAGTAAAGTCTATAGACAATCTATACATTTGTGGCCACACACTTTTAGCACATGTTTGCCTACAGACAGTCTATAGAATATGAGTAGAGAAAAGGAAGTCTTTATAGAAAGGCGACAGAGTCTGTAAGGAGTGTGTAGAAGTTCTTTAGCTAATTTATAAGTGTATACTGTTTGTCACCAAAGCCGACCCTGATTACGCACCAGGCGCGCGTGCAGCGATCGTGACCACGTGGTTTTTGGTGTGTGGGATCCGCTCTTCCTTGTTAATCAAGAAGAAGGTATCGGAGAATTGGCCGAAAACTGCCGTCACTAAGCTCACTCAACAGAACAGACTGTCACTGTGACATGTCTACATAGTTATTAAACTTTGAAGCAAGACAGCAAGAGCTCCACGCGACCTCTGACTTGTTGACTGGAAGCTCACTGCGCTTTCCACGACACGCCACCGTCGAAACTCGGGGCGTGCGCTGCTGAAAGCGGTCGTAACAAGCACGTGGTGTTTTATGCGAAGCATACTAGCCGCACAACCGAGCTCTTCCTTGCTGCGCCGCGCGCGGCCGCGTAGCTACCACTTGACCTACATCGGCGCACCACGTGATATGACGTCACAACAGCTGTGAAAGCTGGGGCTCAACTCGTGCGCTCGCTTGCGGACGCGCAGCCTCCGCCGGCGGCCTAACTCCCGCTCCTACCGCTAGGAGATACTGACGTCACGCAATTGTATAAAAGGCGACGCACTCGTTGAGTCAGTTGAGCTGAGCAGCGAGATGTCGGCCAGGGAGAGGGCGGCTCGTCAGACCGCAAAGCGCAAGTTACGAAGAGCCACGGAAACGGGAGAAGAACGAGAAGTACGGCTTGCCAAGCGACGTATGCTTCGCATCCTAGGCTTAACCATAAGCTAAGCTCAGGCCATTTTTTCCCGTGCCCATGGTTTTCGCCACTGCTGGCCAACAGCGGATGAGACCGTGCCCAGGCAGCACACGTGGAGCCGCAGTGTGTTTCGTAGAAAAGGACAAGCCGGCTGTCGGTGCACTGTAAAAATTTTCTGTGGCACTCGTCAGCGAGCCCGGGCCAATCGACCTCGTAGGTGGGTTCCGGGTTAGTCGAGGTCAACAACATACCGGTGACGCTGCTCAGTGCCAAGCCGAGCACCACAGTGGAGCACATGGAGAACAGGCAGCACCAGTAGGGAGAGAGCCGGTACAGGGCGAGGACGTCCGGCCTCGAAGAAGGGTCAGCACTGCAGCAGAACAATGGTCAATCTTTTCTCACTTGGGGAAACCCCGAGGCTGCCACTAGCATCAATTATTAAATGGCCCATGAATATCCATTTGAGCGCGGCGGATTAACGCATGGGCACGCCGATTGTTCACTTATTTCCCGTTGGGAAAAAAACTATCAAAAATAAAATCAACCATAAAAAATGGGAGGAATTCAGTCATGGCAGAACTGCTTCACAATAGTGTAATATCCACTAAAACGCTAAAACCCTATCGTTGTGCACGCCTCCCTATTGGCAATAGCTCTGCAGCCTGCCCCGTCGTGGAGAGGAGCATCGAAGCTCATTGTGGCGACTCTTACAGACGTTGGCTGCCGCAGCATCCTCTGGCAGCCTTCGCGGCTTGGGTGGCCCCGCCGCTCTTCCAGCTGGACAGCTCTCGCTGCCCTCTGGTGCCTCACGATACCATTTCGTTGCGGCTCTACCAAAGCTGCGATGAGCGCACAGGCACCATTCTGAGGCTGCACAATGTAGTGCCAGTTTAAAATGGGCACATGTGAAAACGTACGCTAAAAAAATGGTTTGGTTTATGGGGGTTTAACGTCCCAAAGCGACTCTCGGGTTATGAGCGACGCCGTAGTGAAGGGCTCCGGGAATTTCGACCACCCGGGATTCTTTAACGTGCACTGACATCGCACAGTACACGGGCCTCTAGAATTTCGCCTTCATAGAAATTCCGCCGCTGCGGCCGGGAGCGAACCCGCGTCATTCGGGCCAGCAGCCGAATGCCATAACCACTCAGCCACCGCGGCGGCTGTACGCTGAAAAAATAGCGTGCTTTGTAGTGTACATGTGCCAAACGCAATATAAAATCGAGCCTCACCGTACGCACACGTTGCGTACGCTATTTACCGAGTCTACCGCGCGTGGCACTGGCGTACGCTAAGATATCGTTTTCAAATTGGCGGCGCCCTTCGAAGCAGGACCCCTCGCTTCGAACTGGGTTCGTGGTTGTCACTGCCGTTTTGATCACGCTCACTGACCATAAACGTTGCACCGAGCTTTCACTTCGTCGCATCTCGTGCACGCATCCGCGCTGCTTTCGCTGCTTGACGCCTTGGCCGCCTTCTTATTTTTGTGTTCTTGCAGCACCAACGAATGGAATGCATCTTCAGGAATACGTTTAGCTATATCCTTAACCAGGGACAAGAGTTCCACTGGAAAGACCTTAGGCTCAGTGCAGAATTTGGGACCATTCACGATTGTACCTTCTGTACACGGCTACATGATCATCTGGTCTCCCACGCTCCCGTGAATCTAGACATTGCACTGAACTGCTGTGTTCGCAGTGTCTACCAGCACTCCTTGATTGGTTAGTGTCGAATAAGTGTTAATTCACAACCTGTAAAAGTTTCTTATGTCGGTCCGTGCAATGTGCCGAAATTTGTTGATAAGGTATTGTCCAATGGCCCCAAATTCTGCACTGAGCCTAAGGTCCCCGCAGTGGAACCCGTGTGCCCGGTTAATGATATAGCTAAACGCGTGCCTGGAGAGGAAAAATGGCTGGTGCATCTCGGAAAGTCTTAGCTGTCTTGTGCCGAAGCGGGCCAGGAAAAAGGACCGACTACAAGTTAGACAAACCATCGATTATCTCAAGCACAACGATCTCGCCTTAATGGTTTCAGATACAGAGGATATCTTTGCTGTTGTACCTATTCCACTTTATCGTAAAAAGGCGAAGGAAGCCATTTAAAAAAACTTTTCCGCCATAAAGCGTAGTGCTCCTAGCCTGAAAAAAACTAGGCTTGGCTTTGTGTGACAGACACAAGCTGACAAATCCTAAGAAAACAGTCAAAGGAGAAAAAGAGAAGCACTGAGCATTCTCTTTTCCGCGAAAGCTCATTTAGAAGTTGTTCCCTTTAGGGCCATTGTTTCTGAGCGCGATACGTGTCAGGGGGCTTTCTCCAAGTTTCTACAAAAATAATTGCGTATATACTACGAATAGCGGACCCGTTCATGGTAAAGAATTCTGAAGAGGTTATCGCATTTCTTCATGGCCATGAAAGCTCGAATGAATCTTTGTTTCCTTTTTCAATAGACGTAACCGACCTGTTTTATTCCATACCTCAGGACCGACTCATTAGCGCTCTTAAAGATACAATGGATGACTATGGCCCCGTGGCCTTCCAGAATGGATGCGGATTAAGTGTAGATAACTTTTTAGGAATGCTCAGGTTTTGTCTTTCATCGACCATTGTCAATTTTGAAGGAAAGAACTTCATTTAAAAGCGCGGCGTTTGTATTGGTTCTTGCCTAGCCCCTTTGTTGAGCGACCGACACATTTTTATCACACTGTGACAAGTGAACTGCTGAACGCCTTGACACAGCCTACTCGGCTAAGGTTTTAGATACACGAATGATTACGTTATTTTCCTGAAAGGGGTTACACATGAGGGGGGTTTGAATGCGGTGCACCGGGCTCTGGAAATCTTTTCCGATGGCTCTTTTGGTCTTAGCTTCACGTACTACATCAACGGCCCTTGTGGTCGCGTAGGTGGCACTGCAATTTTCACTTTGGTACAGAGGGACTGTGAACTGCTTGATTCATTTAGCATAGTGACTCCAGACTTTGAAGTGCTAACTTTAATTGCAGATAAGGTAATATATTCGGTTTGATGTCGGCCGCCAAATGGGCATATTTCAACATTTTTTTATTTTTATGAAGGCTTTTTTTCATTTGTTGTAGAGAACAAGTATAAGCTGATCGCCGCAGGTGATTATAATATTGATATGGGTGTTAACACTTCTACTAGTACAAATTTTAACAACCTTCTCTTGTCATATGGATTTTACAACGTTAATAATGAACCTACCAGAATAACAACTGTACGTGAGTCAAAGCTAAACATATTCATATCAAACCTTTCATCACAAGATATAATAGCTGGTGCCCTATCATGTTCCTTTAGTAATCATTTTCCCGTGTTCCTTTGTTTACAAGTTGCCCGCACTCTAAATTGTTCGTCTGCTGAGAGTCTTTACCAGCCAGTAAGCAGTACAGCTCTTAACGTGTTTAGGAATGAGCTGCTTCAAATAGACTGGTGCGAAGTCCTGAATATACATGATGCTAACAAAACTACAGTGTTTTTTAGATACCTTCAAATGAATGTACAATGTTCATTTTCCTGTTAAAAAACGCAAAAAGAGTAGAAAAATTCGAAAGCCATGGCTCACACATGAACTGTGCCAAAAAATGCGAGCAAAAGATAGGCTCTCCAGACAGTTCTTAAACAACTGCAATCGTGATGATTTGACCAAACTGGCCGATGTTTTCAATAATTTCTTTACAAATATGAGTACGCCAGGCAGCTCCTCAAATGCATGTCGATATATCAGCACGCGAAATGAAAAATCAATATTCTAGAGCCAGTGAATGTACAGCAAGTAATTTCAGCAAAAAAATTAAAGAGCAGCAGCAGTAGGGATATCGAAGAAATTCAAATAAAACCAGTAAAACATGTCGCAGATGTCATAGCACCAGTTCTAACGCATATATTGAATAAATGTCTGACGGCATCGACATTTCTGGTGCAAATGCAAACCGCAAAAGTAGTAGTGCTGTTTAAAAAGGGAAACCGAAATGAATTGGCCAATTACCGTCCGGTGTCTATCTTACCCATATTTTATAAGCCCCTTGAAAAATAATACACTGCAGGCTTTTAAATTTATCACTGTGAAATAACTGTGATCACTGCGAAATAATAACGAAACACCAGTTTGGGTTTAGGAAGAATATGTCCACAGAATTAGCTCTGCTTCACCAGAAAGAGTAATTTTAACACAGTTTTAAACCAAGGGAATAGTAGACAGCCTATTTGTCGATTTTTTTTTTTTCAGGGCATTCGACCTGGTGAATCATGATGTTCTGCTGCATAAGCTGGACCTTTCCGGTATGCGAGGGTGTGGATTACAGTTGTTGCAATCACATTTATCGCATCGATGTCAAGTAGTCCAAATAAACAACTCGCGATCACGAGTCCTGCCACTGCCTTGTGGTGTTCCACAAGACAGCATATTGGGCTCCTTGCTATTTGTTAACATTGTTAACATTAATCAGAACGCCAAATTTATTATATACGCAGATGATACCAGCATAATTCTTTCTAGTAATAACATCGATAAATTCATCACTGATTGTAATGACACCGTAGTACAACTGCAGCAATGGTCCTTATCCAATTACATGAAGATTAACGAAAATAAAACAAAAGCAGTTGTCTTCCGGCCGAAAAATAAACCTGTTCCTCCTCATGCCGGTATTGTTTTAAACTCGCATCCTGTTGACATTGTTGACCACTACAAATGTCTAGGTGTGATATTCACTGTCAATCGGTCCTGGTAATTTCATGCAAATTTTGTAATAGCAAAACTTGCTCGAATAACTGGTGCAGTCGGTCGTCTTCGATACACGCTTTCTACTAAAACAAAAATATTGGTCTGTAATTCTCTTTGCTATCCACACGTCAACTACCGCCAACTTGTCTGGGGCACAGGTACTTTCTCTAACACAAAAAAAAATATTCCATATGCAAAAACGGCATGCCACGTGTACAATATGTTGGTTATAATGCAACCACTGCAGAATTCTTTCACAGTGCTCATGTTATTACAGCTCACAATCTATACCGCTACCGTTTGAGTGCTCGGTTTAAATATTAAGTGAAAAAAATAAAACTCATAGCCTGGATGCCTTGGCACATTTAGAAAGAAATGAGAAATGTTATGATACTAGATGTGAAGAAAACGGGAAGGTTGCTGCAACACGCTTGAATTCTGGTATGGAGCGTTTGTGTTATGCTCTGCCATCTGTTTTAAACTATTTTCAGTCACTGAATTTTTATTTATTTTGTTGTTCTACTGTTAAACTTAGAGACCTGTTTGCTGATTGAATAACGTGATTTCATTTAATCTGGTGTTTGTTTTATCTGGCTCAGGAGTTTTTCTTTCATTCTGCATTGATCAAATGTCCTGATTTGTTTATCGCTTGTTCATTCCCTGGTGCTGTCTAGACGCTGCCTTATATATGGGGCTGCGGACTCGTCAAGCCGCCAAATGACAGCTTTTTTTCCGTAGCCCCTCCATCTGTAGTAAATGATGGAAAATAAAGATTTGATTTCATCTGATATTATTGCACTGCAGGATGTGAATACTGGAGTCAAACTCAGACCATACAGCACGCATCAAAACAGCTCATCCCTTTGCATTCTGGTGCTTAAGGATTTCACGGCTGTGACAATCGAGCTGGAGTCAGTCACTGAGGTGGAACATACGTCTAAGAAGACTCCACGCCGCCTTGGTACTGAGCGTGCTTTTTATGGAGTTGCATTTGGCCAACCAGACATTTTTGGCCAGGGTTCGCGCATACTCTTCTGCTTGTAAGGTTAATTTCGCGATGTTGAGCTTGCGGTTATGTTTTTGCCTTTTCCACCGCCGTTTGAGACTTCTTCTGGCCTCCCATAGATGTAGTAGGTGTCTGTAAATAGCCGGGACTTCTTCTGAGGTATGAAGGGTACGTGAAAAGCGGTCCCAGCAGCAACTGAGCCCCCTGCTCGTCCCACAACGAGGGCGTCCCGGTCTGAAGGAAGCGGTCGTCCAGGTGACAAGACATTTGGAGGAGCCGCGGCCGTGAAAACCACGGGCAGCCTGGGCACGGTTTGCCGCTTCCCCGCCTCACACGTTGGCTGCTCAGAAACTTCAGGAGGAAAATAGGAGATTCAAACAGGAACTAGCGAAGTATAAAAGTCAGGAACTGTGGACACCGGCAGGGGGAGGAAATATGCCAGAAGCGCCTGGCGAATCTGCAATAGAGGATGATGCTCCTCTTCCTCATACTCAGCAGGCACGAACCCTTGTCCCTCAGGGTGCGAAAAAGGAGGAGGAGGGAAACAGTAATGCAGTGGCGACGGGGACCGATAAGATGGCCGCTACCAGAGAGAACGCAGCCAGGATTGAGGCGGTTGTGGAGCGATGTTTGCTGAACGACCTTCCGCGTGTGGAAGCTCGCAATATACAGGCGAGCCTCGAGGGGACTCTACAAATTATTATTGATAAAAACGTTCAGGCAGCTATTGAGAGGGGCGTTCAGGCAGTGGTAGAGCGGTCTTACAGGGCATCTTGGAGCCCCGTCTGATTAAGCTGCAAGCCTGTGAAATCAGAACCGATCGCCAACTTCAGGAGCTTGCGGAGTGCACGCGGACGAAGGTTCCAAAATTAACTGGCCGGGTAGGTAATAGGCAGCTTGGAGCTGATGATTTGCCCGACACCTGAGTGGACGCACCAGGCGCGATTTCCCTTAGTATTCAACATGGCCCGCCTTCATAAGCAGCAGATTTTGCAGTGGAAATGCCGGGGGTTTAGGAGGAAGAGGGATTCACTACAGCAGTACGTAGATTCGTCGAATAAATTACCAGATAATATTGCACTGCAGGACGTGAATACGGAAGTCAAACTCAGACCATACAGCACGCATCAAAACAGCTCATCCACTTGCATTCTTGGGCATAAGGATTACACGGCTGTGACAATCGATCTGGAGTTAGTCACTGCGGTGGAACATACATTTATTCAGCTATTACCGAACGTACGCACTAGCAGAAGTGCTACGTATGTGTTGAACATATATAGTCGGCCGAAGAACAGGGGTGGATCAGATTTTCCATAAGGCAGCACAATTGGAAAAAGTGCACCTCTCATCATTGTAGGGATTTTAACGACGTGTATAGCTTCTTGTGGGTTGATAGTAAGGAGGATATTAAGGGCAGTAAACTCGCTGCGGCCATATAGGACCTAACATTAACGATTCTTATTGGCCCGAAGCAACTCACATGGATTGGCAACAGTAGTATCTCGAGAGATACATGTCCAGATCTCTCGTTGATTAAAGGAGCGAGACATTATGACTGGCACAACACGCGGGAGACCCTAGGGAGTGACCGCTACATTCTCAAGATCTTCGTCGACTACAGTAAGCATCGCAAAATGAGAGGGCACGCCCGGCTCACGGACTGGTCGTTGTTCCGACAGGCGGAAAATTCTATGCTTAACGCGCCCATTGAAAAGTACGAGGAGTAGGCTGAGTCGCTGCTGGGAGTCAGGGACCACTTTACACGTACGCTTCAGACCTCAGAAGAATTCCCGGCTATTGACAAACACCTACTCTATCTATGGGAGGCCAGACGAAGTCTCACACGACGGTGGAAAAGGCAACAATATAACCGCAAGCTTAGGAACGCGAAATTATAACCTTACAAGCAGAAGAGTATGCACGAACTCTGGCCAAAAACAACTGGTTAGCCAAATGCGACTCCATGAAAGGCAAGCTTAGCACCAAGGCGGCGTGGAGTCTTTTTAAATGTTTGATAGAGCCTTTCATGTCTCGCGGGGATCAGCAACGTAACCTCAAGAGAGCCCTTCACGGCTTCGCGGGCAGGGACCAGCAGCTGGTTGCAGCCCTCACCAGCAAGTACCTCTGTGCAGTGAAAGACAACGAGCCAGTACGGGATTGTGAGGGTATGGACAATCCAGACCTGGATGGAGAGTTCGAAGTCGAGGAAATACAGGCGGCGCTTATGGCCATGAGGCGGGCTACGGCACCAGGGAACGACAGGGTGACGGTGAGATTGCTTGTCTATCTCAATCGGCAAGCGTTTGAACATCTTACGCAGTACATCAACGAGTGCTGGAAAAGGAGACAGTTACCCAGGGCGTGGAAGACGGCTGATGTCAGCTTTTTCCCAAGCCTGGAAAGGAGGTGAACATCAATAACCTCAGGCCAATCTCGCTTGCGTCGTGCGCATGGAAACTGATGGAGAAGGCGGTGCAAATGCGGCTTTCGGCGTATATAGAAGACCAAGATATCATACCTGACACAATGTTTGGGTTTAGGGCACACTGTAAACCCAGGACGTGTTATTGCAACTGAAGACAGAGGTTATCGATCCCCCGCGCAAACGCAACAGTAGGGCTATACTGGAACTAGATCTTAAGGGGGCTTTCGACAACGTGAAGCACTCCGAGATGCTGGAAAATCTACAGGCTACTCACTGCGGAAAGCGTACCTTTAATTACACCAAGGCTTTCTTGCAAGATAGGCAAGTGCACATCAAGATTGGCGACACGAGGTCCGAGCCGATACCCATGGGCACCAGGGGGATGCCTCAGGGAGCAGTCCTTTCTCCACTGGTCTTCAGCGTCGCCCTCATGCACCCCCCGGAACATCTCAATGTCATAAGGGGATCCGCCACGCCCTCTACGTGGATGACATAACCATATGGGCAACGAAGGGAAACTTTGGGAGAGACGGAGGAGGCCCTCCAAGAGGCTGCCACTGCAAAGTATGCAGAAGAATGCGGACTGCTCTGTTCCCCGGACAGGTCGGAGCTCGTCGTCCTGCGCGGGAAGGGGGATACTGCACCGCTGGGAATCTCGGTACACGATAGTGTTGGGGATGGGGGCCCAAGCCCATCGCAGGCCACCAGTGTTGAGGATTGCGCTTCAACGCCACCGGTGCCACCAGAGTTGGAGACGGAGGGGCCCTTGATTAGGGTGACTCTTTCAGCCCCGCAGGTCCCGTCTCCGGATGGCGTTGCCAGACTCCGTTGAGGAGGGAAACTGTACAGTAGGGTTTATTTACATTTATACAAGCATGAGAATCAAAAGTGGGGAGCTCTACGGATGGAGGATCTTACGGGAGGATGATCTTAATGGAGGATCTTAATGGAGGATGATTTCTCACTGCACTAGCTGTCGAGTTTTATAGCGTTCTTCGTCCCTAGATTTCTCAGGTTGAGGACGCCCTCGCTGGGGTGGAAGTGGCCTGAAGCTTTCATTCACGCGCACGAACTCACACCACCGCACACAGGGACACGCCCCCGTCACATGTCGACCCTGGGAGAGAGTAGGATGCTGTCGAGTTCACGTCGACTGTGGTAGGTGATGTTATCTGGCCAGCCAAAAGTTCCCACGTGCCTCTGACACCTGTTCTTTAAATGCCAGCCGACGCGCCGGACGAGATCACACGGTCGGGCCGAGAAGCCGAAAGGGGGCGTTTCGTCCTTTGAGATGCTTTCCCAACCCAAAAAGACTAAGGAATCGGGGACACGAGAGAAACAGCAGCAGCATAGCGACCGATAGCATGCATAAGAAAGCGCTCTGTTCGCCCTATCAGAAAGCTTGTCTGCACGAACCATAAAAGCATTTCTGAAGAAGATATAGATGTTCGACAGAAACCTGCCTAGAAAGGTAAAACATATGAGACTATAGGTGACTTTGACGCTTCTGCCAGGAGCGAGGCCATCTTCTGCCCTCCAAAAGACGGCCGAAAAAGAGAAGAAAAAGCCAGAATCCCGGATTGGGTGTGTAGCACCGCCCGACAGGGTTGCTCTCTTTAGCGATGATTCTGTTTCTATATACTCCCCTTTCCTCATTTTGATGGACACTGAACTCGGCTGCACCCAAGCTGCGCGTGGCTATTCATGGTATGTGTGAAAGAGATTAGCAAGCAGCCCTCGAGTGCATGTAAAAAACCTGAGGCCTTATTCATCATCATCATCAACACCATCAGTCTGACTATGCCTACTGCAGCACAAAGGCCTCTGCCATATCTCTACAATTAACCTTGTCCTTTGCAGCCGCGGACGCCCTATCACCGCAAACTTCTTAATCTCATCCGCCCACTCAACATTTTGCAGCCACCATGCTATGCCTCCCTTCTCTTGGAACCCACTCCGTTGCTCTTAAAGGCCCAAGCCAATTTCTTCCTCTTGATTTCCACTAGGATAGCCCACTCCTAAATATTCCAAAGTACATCCCAAATTTTCGAAAACGGCCCACCCCAGAAAACGGATGGAGGTCGATTGTAGTGTGTATGAAGGTGAGAATTAGTAAGGATTAGTGGACGGATTAAAACAGATTAAGGTGGAAGAGTGGGTCGTGTTATTATAATTCCATATGGTAATCCAATTGAAGCTACTCGAACATTCTAGACCTCAGATTTTCAAATGTGGCAGTGCTGGTGACGTCAGGACCCTCTTGACCAATCAGGGAATTTTTTTACGGAGAAAAACAATGGTTTTTGCAAAACGAAAACCTACATGCTACCGCATTAAAACCAAGGTGTTGAACTTACCGACAAACCAATTTCAACGCTCGGACACTCACTCTCACTACCTTGAGAACTGACCCCGGAGAGAAAAGACGAAGGAGTGCTTTAAAGGACTTTAGACTCCTAATTTTATTGCGCGTTTTCATCTTTAAAATGATGCGTTAGACATTAGAATACACGGATCACCACATGGTGTTTGCCTACGACTGATGAATAATTTATAATTGAATTTGTTCTCTAATACTGTTTTTATTTTGGTTTCATCAACCTAACGATGGCTGTGACGTGTAGTTTATGTTTAGGCCACGTGACGCACAAAAAAAACGGCAATATAAAAGCTGATACGTAGTTTTAACTCACTGCAGCACTTAAGCCATCCTGCTTCGATAGCTATAATTACAGCAAATGACGTATCCGCAGTAATATTCCCGTTTTTTTTTGTGTGCCTCACGTGACCTAAATATCAACTGCACGTCACAGCCGTCGTTCGGTTGATGAAGCTGAAACCGAAACAGCGTCAAGAAGAAATTATGTTATAAATTAGCTAGCATCGTTAGCAATACCACGGGGTGGTGCATTCCCAAAAATACTTGGACACAACATATGCTCGTAAAAAAAAAGATGTCTAAGACGCATACAAGCTACACGTGAAACCACCGAGGCATCAGTAGGGGGTGTGGGGTGCGCGGTGCGCGCTTTCTTAACAGTAAGTACAACGCTTTTGCCGCGCCTACTATAGTGTTAAAGGGGATCTGAAACACCTTCCGAGGACAGTACATAAACGCTCTCAATCACTACATTCTGTCGTTATGAACACCTTATCTAAATAATGCACTTTTACACGCAGCACAGAACCCACAAAGCCGTGCGAAAGTTGACGAGCCCTCTCCGCGGTGACCGTCCCACGCTCCTGCGTATTTCTGTTCGGAAATGGTTACATTCTTTCAGACATGAGGCAGCTACCATGGCTTCGGCCAGTCAACTGAATTTCTACGAAACGCAGTAAAAAAAGAAAACTCTTGCTGGAGGATAATCGTGAAGCGGCATCCTTGAACACGCGAAAAATACTGGACCTTTATTGAGAGCACCTTTAAGACGAATCCTTCTGAGTGAACATTTAAGAAGTTATTGTTCGTTCTATAATTGTGCTAAGCGAATCCGACTTGAATCATGGCGTTCACAAGTTCGGATGGCGATAAACTACCGCGACGCGCAATTCCTAGTTAGAAAATGTAGAGTTACATGCCCTTCCATTCCGCAGAGAGGCCTGCTGGAACCAGCGCTGGCAAACAAATACAGTGATGCGGAATTCCCCCATTCGGAATATCCAGAGTGTTGACCCACCCACGGTTCCACTGACGTCCCACTGTTAGTGAACAGCCCGCAGTGAATTCTTCATCTGTAACGGACGAGGAATCTCCGCTCAGCTCCTTCCGTTCTCCCCCTCTTTCGTGCCTGCACTCCGGGAGTAATTCCTAACAGTAAGATGAAAAGCGGCCGTCGTCGCTTTCGAGTCACGCAATTGTGTGCACAGTAGCGGACAATTAACTTGCAAATTAGTGCCCGAACAGGAGGCCGGGCCGTTTTCTCGAATAGGCACAAAAGAAACGCCTGGAAGTCCTCCGAGTTCCTGCTCATACTCTACCGGCAACCAAAGAGCTTTACTGCCCTTTTTCTTTATCAATTTAGCTGCAGCACCTCCTGAAAAAATTTTCTGGGTACTCCACTGGGGATGGGTATGGCATTTTGTCGAATTCCCTCTCTGGGAAGCACGGACTTTGAATTAGGTTCTGCCCTTTTAAGTTTCACTTGATTTGGGTTCCTTGTGGAGATGTTGCACCGCACAGTCAGACATGCTACGACTCGTCTACTTTCATCGACTTCGCGGCCTTGCGTGCACGTAAATTGCTAAGAAGGGCTCATTTCTCTGGAGTAGCAGTATCTGGCTTGCTTTGTTACAGCGACGTTGCTAGCGCAACACTCCAGGTGCACGCTGATTGGGCACACCAGAGTGGCATCACGCATGACGTCATGGCAACGCGCCATGCTGAACGGTCAGAATGCCAGTCACAGATTGGTCCCCATAATGTGACGCCATTCGTTAGGTCGCGAGTGTAGCGGCACACACGCAACAGACCTCCGACACTCCAGCCCAGAGTTGCCGAACAACTTGACTGACGCGACCATTTCGCATCGCCGCAGCTGTTGCTGAAATTAGCATTAGCGCAAGTGCGAATGTCCACCCAAGCTTGTCTTAGCTTAACGGAGTTGTTGATGGCCTTCAGGGAGGAAGTTAAAACAGAGTCCGGCTGCTGTGCAATGAAGACGCCTCACCGGCTGAAGTTTGCCTGTGACGCCGTCTCGTCGAACGTTGAATTAGCGGCACATCTGTCGACGGTGTAGGTCATGGAGAGTGGCTCCACCTTCGACAGGAAGCGACCAGCCGTCTGCCACGTCTGAACGGCGAAGACTCCGAGAGCAGCCCAAGCCGTCCCCTGCGCAGGGAATACGTGAAGACCAGAGAAACCCCGAGAGGAACGCGATCACGGTTATATGATCGGCCGCATTGTGGTCGTGTTTCGCTGGAGGCGAAAAAGCAAAAGGCACCCATGTGCTGTGCTTTGTCAGTGCACAATAAATGTCCTTAGGTGGTCGCAATTATTCCGGAGCTCCTGTCAGACAGTTACTGGGCGATTTCTTCTTTTGAAAACCAATTTTCATTTTATGAAAAAGATGTGTTGCTTAAAAGGACGGAGATGTCTCATTTACTTATGCTGCAACTTGCAGGGGCGTAGTCAGGGGGGGGGGATTATGAGGCTACGCCCCCCCCCCCCCCCCCCCCCGTCACGCACCGCGGACCAAAACAACCACCGGCGCCGGAAGTCCTTCTGGATTTTGTCACGCATACAGTGTCCTTTTCAGACTAGAAAATACATTTTGGCGCGAACATTTCTAACTCGGGTTGGATTTCGTAGCAACGCCTGGAGTCATGTAACGCAAGGGGCCCCATCCTAGCACAAACTTTCAAAGGCCTATCGATGGCTTGCTGTTGCGACTAAAATTTCGGTGCATTTACTCGCAATAGATGAAAGGTGACAGCTGCTGATGCGCAGTACACTGGAACGAAGGACAGCGTCATTGAGATTGTTTCCTGGCCGTTGCATATGTACAAAAATGTAAATGTTCTTGAACGACAAACATTCACTAAAATATTTGTCCTCTACTTGCTAATTTCATGGCCTTTACGTTTTTCATATCAGCGGCATGCACTGCTTTCCTGGTTCCGGACCGATAGAGTTCTAGACTTCGTGTGATATTTTCTTTACTTATTAAATACGCAAAAGCAAGGAAGCAATGCTATCAGTTATGTCGGCCACGAGTAAACGATAAGGGGATAGTTGGTATGACATGAATACAAGACAAATATGAGCAGGGGACAAGACAAAGAAGAGAAGCAAACAGGACGAGCTCGTCCTGTTTGCTTCTCTCCTGTGTCTTGTCCCCTGCTCAGTTTTATGTTTTGTAATCATGTCTGCCACGTTTTTTAGACATACGAACAGATTCTTTTATTTTTTAAAATACATATTTCACTTGTTTAGACAGTGCGTAGTGCTATCTAGTACACAATGGCATTGTCAATGGCAATGGAAATGCAGTTATTATTGTTGGGTTTGATCCTTCTACTGGCTGAAATACCTGTTTTCTTAAGCCTGAAAGGGTGGTAACCATGAGAAACAGCATTAAAAAAGAGAATTTAAAAAGCGCGAACATAGTGTCAAGAAAGAGGAACAAAAGACAGTTGCAAATTAGCAAGGCATGAGCAGCGCTTTTTTGGCTACGTTTCAGATTCAGGTGAACACTGCGCTGCTGAGATGCACAACGAATAGAGAGAACGTAAAGACACCGCAGCACATACCGCAAATAACTAACGGCTGGTTGATTCAAAAAGTTCATGTGTATCCACCTAGGAAACATGGAAGATGAAAGCCAAATGAAGAGATGATATTTTCTGAGAAATGACCACTTTTTCTCAAGAAACCTTGAATTGGTATAGTTTGCGAAGGTTCCATAGCCCATTTCAGTTGCTGTAATCAGTTAACGCGTCCGGCTCCCGAAGGACGGCGCCACTGTACGATTCCATTCCACACTAACATTCAGTTCCCTTTCAGTTGTGAGATCGTGCGCCTCCAGAGGGCACGTTACTCGTACGACACGCTTAGGTTTCAGCGGAAATGCGTTGGACTCTCGAGAGGAGCTGAATATGGGAGAAATGTTTGCTTCTTCGAAAGTAGTTGCTGAAACTTTCCTTTCACAGAGTGTGCGCGTCCCCATCGTTGCAAGGATTGTGGTACGTTGACAGCGACCGCGTTGTATAGCCTCTGCTGTCCGCCTGGCCATGGCCCTCGCCCACACAGGTGGCGCCGGCAGCCACAACTCTTTGAACATCCCAGCCGCCCGCGTGTACGAAAATCCGATGCACCGACTGCTGCAAACATCGGAGGTTAGCTGACCATTAAGGTTGATTTCAGGTGTTGTTGGTAAGACGTCCCTAAACAATGAGGACCGCCCAGAAGGCAACGCCACACAACACGACGTGGACTGAAGAATCCTGCTCTTTCTTTGGCTCACCGAGGAGATGCGAACTGGCATATGACGGGATAGAGGATCTATACATTCGCCCCTTTTCCCTTTATAAAATTTTGGTTGGCTTTTATGTTTTGGCTATTTTTTAATCTTGAACTTGTATCCTTACGTCACAGCCCTGATTTCGAGCCAGAAATCTTCCAATCGCTTTTTGCTAACGTCTAACGCAGATTGGAATATTCACGTTACCTTTGTTATCTTTAAACCCTAGGGCCTCAGGGGGAGTGACTGTGCCTGTATCAACATCAGGGTGGATATTGCCACGCTCTAGTAAAATGTGTTAACCCCGCGTAGTGCCCCTTGCAGAGAATCGCTGCGAGCAAAAAAACAAAAAAAAACAAGAAATGAGAATAATGTTCTCTGCTCACCTTGGCGTTTGCCCAGGGCAGCAAAAATGCGAGAATGATGATTGCTGCAAACGGGCCCGAGGCTGCAGCGTAGAGCGCGATGAAAAACTGCGTCGCGGAGAAGATGCATGAACACAGGATGTGCAGGGTCGTTCAATATTAAAGGGAACGCGGGAGCGCATAGCCTCCGCGCTTCGTGAAGCACTGCTGCCCAGAGCCGGCGAACACGAGTGGGACCAGGCACATGCGCGGAAAGAGCAGCAGGCTGTGCTTACTGCTCACGACAGCGCTTCGCGAAGTGCGGCGGCCACGCGCTCCCATGTTCCCTTTTATAGAAGACACAACGCGGGCCAGAGGGCGCTGCGGACTCCGGTGAACAGTCATTACCGGGACTAATATACGCGGATAATATAGTGCTAATGGCTACAACAAGGAAGATTTCCAGAATTTGATAGACATATGTGGTACAGAGGGAGATAGATTAGGTTTCAAGTTTAGTAAGGAAAAATCTGCAGTCATGATTTTTAATGATGAGGGCAGCGAGCATACAATACAGGAGTGAACGCTAGAAGTAGTGGATGAGTACAAGTATCTTGAGGTGTGCATAAATGACGGTGCTGAGCATCTAACAGAGCATGAAAAATATGTAATGAATAAAGCTAGTAGGAATGCAGCTGTCATGAAAAATAGGGCACTGTGGAATCACAATACGTATGAAGAGGTAAGAGGGATCTGTAAAGGGGTGATGGTTCCTAGCCTGACTTTCGGCAAAGCAGTCCTGTGCATGGGAACAGATGCTCAAGCAAGGTTCGAAATCAATGTGGCGTAGGGAGGCTAGGTTTGGGAGCACATGGCAATACACCTAATCAGGGGGTACAGAGTGTAATGGGACGGGCGTCGTTCGAGAGCAGAGAAGCTAGCAGTAAGATAGTATTTGAGGAGCGATTGAGAAAAATGGGGGAAAAACAGTGGGCTAGGAAAGTTTTCAGATACCTGTATATGAGGAATGGAGATACGAAATGGAGAAAGCGAACTAGAAAATTGACAAGCAAATATCTGGACAGCAATGGGGGGGGGGGGGGGGGCATATCAGCAATTATCGGTTAAGAAAACGGTTAAAGAAACAGCGAGAACTCTGTGGAAAGCAGGGATGCTGACGAAATCGGCACTGGAAACATACAGGATCTTTAAGCAGGAAATTGCCAAAGAAAATATCTATGATAATTGTAGGGGAAGCTCTTTGTTGCTTGAGGCCAGGGCGGGAGTTTTGCGGACTAAGACATATAGAGTCAGGTAGCTCGAGAGAGACACGTTGTGCGTTGCGTGCTGAGAGGAGGCGGAAACGGCTGAACACTTGATACTTTACTATAAAGGGCTTCACCCTACAGTGCAAAGCAGCGGGGCTGATTTATCCAAGGCATTGTGGTTCATGGACAGTGAAGGGAAAGTAGATTTTAAGCGGATGGAAGTAACCAAGCAATGGTTATCTGATTCGTGGTTAGAATCAAGACAAGAGTAAAATTTAATAAGTCATGGCTAGGTTACTTGAACCACCGCCCGATTTAAGGGTCAGTCCCATCCATCCATCCATCCATCCATCCATCCATCCATCCATCCATCCATCCATCCATCCATCCATCCATCCATCCATCCATCCATCCATCCATCCATCCATCCATCCATCCATCCATCCATCCATCCAACCGTCCGTCCGTCCGTCCGTCCGTCCGTCCGTCCGTCCGTCCGTCCGTCCGTCCGTCCGTCCGTCCGTCCGTCCGTCCGTCCGTCCGTGCGTCCGTCCAACAGAGCCCTCTCCGAGCGACTCCTCATAATTGATCAGGCAGGACGACGAGCTTCGCCACTGAATTTTATAGTCGTGTGCGCGCGCACTCGTTCTTTCTGGCTCGCGCTTCGGCATCGTTGTGAGAGGATCTTGCTTCGCGCACGCTATGCTCTCCGCTCGTGCATGGACGCCGTTGTGAGAGAAAAGTGTGCCCGCTCGAGGGCTGTCCTCGTGCTTTGACACTGGTGCGAATATATTTTGCGCGCGCTCTCGTGCTTTAGAGAGGGAGCAGCGCATGTGCGCGGCTTCAAGCAAACAGCCCAAAAGGGCGCTGCTTTCATCACGCCCTAGTATTGCGCGCAGAGTGCATAACCATGGGGTGTACGAAAACTGCAATCAAAGCCGACCTTCGAACGAAACTGCGGCACGAATGCGTTTCGCGATTAGTTTTTTTCTTCGTGTCTTCAAATTGTGCTTGCTCAGCTCGATCTACTTGTTTCCGCCGTGCGTGCTGGTGACAATAATAATAATAATAATAATAATAATAATAATAATAATAATAATAATAATAATAATAATAATAATAATAATAATAATAATAATAATAATAATAATAATAATAATAATAATTGGTTTTTAAGGGGGAAAGGAAATGGCGCAGTATCTGTCTCATATATCGTTGGACACCTGAACCGCGCCGTAAGGGAAGGGACCAAGGAGGGAGTGAAAGAAGAAAGGAAGAAAGAGGTGCCGTAGTGGAGCAGCGTGCTGGTGACACGTTTCTGTTACCTTTTTCTTTTCCCTTTCCATCGGTGTTTCAATGGCTTTGGCGCTAGGCTGCTCACCCCAGTGCCGCAGGTCGAATCGCGCCGCGTTTAGATTTGTGCGAAATACGAAAGCGCATTTTGCGATGCCGGTGCGCATTAATGAATCCCATTCTGTTGAAGTTTGAGACATGTAGCGTGGGCGTACTGCTGATACGACCATTTAAATCATGTTCGTTTGCATGTAGCTCGATCTATAGGTGTTCTCAATCGAATCAAGCACCTGTTGCCCATGAAGACTAAAAAGCAGTTGTATTTTTCTCTAATGCATTCAAAACTGGTACACTCAAATTTAATCAGGGCACATGCAACAAATCTTTACTAGTATGCTTTCATATTAGTAACGCTGGCTGTCCTTTGATAGTTATTTAAGATGAACTGGGCTGAGCGATTTTGCACTGCCTCAAGGGACTATATGAGGGTTACTTGGCCGGGATCATAAACAGATGATGCGCATTCGAGCTGTGGACAAATGTAGGTTGTGTACATTATTATTTTAATGATGATGGTGCAAGAGAGAAATTACGACGAATGTATCCAAGAGTACGACTGGCTTTAGCGATGATGGAACTGACATGTGATTTCGAAGAGAAGTCATTGCTAACCATTACAGCAAGGTAGCGGTATGATGTCACAGATTCTAATAAGACGTTATTTAACGTATACGTGGGATTTGTTAAGCTAGTGCGAGATACCCTCATTGATTTGCATTTTTTAATATTTTATTGCATGCATCATGAATGGATGGCACCATTCGTTAATATTATTAAGTTCATTATGAACTAATAGGACATCGGAATTATCAGTAAGTTTACGGTACAAAACACAGTCATCAGAAAATAGGCCAATTTTGGAAGAAACCCAAGAAGACAAGTCGTTTATGTAAATCAAGAATAAGAGAGGACCCAGAACCGACCCTTGCGGAACGCCGGAGTGGACTGGAGCCGAAGGTGAGTTAACTTCATTAGTAGTTACAAACTGAACGCGGGATGTGATGAAAGCGCGAATCCAATCAATTACTGCAGGGTCAATGCTTAGGACGCTTAGTTTATGAAGAACTAGCGCATAGTTTACTTTGTCAAAAGCTTTTTGGAGAAATCAAGAAATATACAGTCAATTGAAAAGCCAGAGTCGAGATAGGCATGCATTTCGTTAGTGAAGGAGACACGCTGAGTTTCACAAAAGAAATGTTTACGGAATCCATGCTGGGCACTTGAGAAAAAGTTTTTTTCGAGAAGGTTTAACAAGATGTGTGTATATAATGTGCTCCATGATTTTACATGGTACAGATGTAAGGGAAATGGGCTTGTAAGTGAGGGGATCATGTGTTGGACGTGACTTGTGGATGGAGATTACTTTTCCAGATTTCCAGTCATGAGGTAGAGTGCCAGAGTTACATGATTGTGAAAAAATGCACTCTAGTATTACTGAACTGCATTCCACCGTATTTTGCAAAAATTTAATATTGATCTCGCAACTCCGCAAGATAATTTGGGTTTTAATTTATTCATAATAGCTTTGATACCTGTTGACTCAAAGAGCAGTACTTTAGCAATGAGCAGTTCTTTTTTTCCTGACGCAATAACTCATTGGAATGCCCTGTCAAACGACATATTTTCATGCTACGATCGCAAAACATTCCGCGCGAAACACTTTCAGAACACGCGAACCTGTAGTTGCCCTGCACTTTTTCCTGTATTGTTCCCTGTATTTTTGTGCTTTTTCTTTTTTTTGCTTAGCTTTTTTGTAACCGCTTGATCCTCCCTATTTTATCCTTTGTTTTAGTGTTTACAGTTCCAATGTTAAGTTCATTGTGCCTATGTTTTCGTCATGAGTGCATATACACAGAACCATTTGTAAGCCCCTCCTTATGTAATGCCTTCGGGCCTTTAAGGATGAAATAAATGAAATGAAATATTATGGGGTCTATGATCTGATAATTGGTAGCATTCACAACTGGCATCTGAGTGCTGAGTATTGGGGATGAAAATTACCTTGAATGTGTTGTTAAATAATTTTGGACAGAGATAAGGCGGCACTGAGCCCCTAGAATTGGAAAGCAGTGATAGGACACTCTTATTAGTGTTGCCTCGAATTACATTCCAAAATTGCTTTGGGTTGGTTTTAGTAACTGTGGAACAGCAGTGTTTAAAAATTAAAACTGGGCTGACCATAAAGACGTGACATAACATTTGGCCGCTTTTTTGTACTCTAACCAATCAGATAATTTTTAAGAGTGTTTAGTTGAACGAAATAAATACTTTTTTCTTGTTCGATAACCTGTTTAGATGAGTGTTATACCAAAGCGCTTTGTTGCTAGTGTAGGTGGTTCTAAGCGGGACGTATCGGATGATTAACTTGGAAATTTTATTTTTGAACATTGCCCCAGTTAGGCTCTCTGGATCGACCAAGATATGATGGCAGGAACACATCTAGGAAGTGCGCAGAGTTCGCTGCTTATAGCAGGGTAGTCAGTTTTGTTAAAATCACGAAATTTTCTTTCTTGTCTGCTCTATTCAGTTTGAGTTATCGTTAGCGTGAAATGTAAGACATCATGATCGCTCAGCCCGGACAGGTGCGAAACACTCTGTAAGTTGTCTGTTAATGTCGAAAGAATAACGTCTAGCATTGATTATGTATTTTGTGTTACACGCGTAGGAGAACTAACGATCCGTGATAAGTTGAAGTCTGAAGAAACGGAAAGAAATAGATTGGATTCAGCGGACGAGGGATAAGAATATAGGTGATCATGTGACCAGACGATATTTGGAAAATTGAAGTCACCTAGAAGTAAAAGTTCAGCTCCAGGGATAAGCGTGACAATCTGATTTAGGGAATCTTGTAGGTTATCGCAGAAAGATGTGTCAGCCATGGGGGATGGATAACATGCGCCTACTGTTAATTTTTTATAGTTAATATTTGGGCAGCACCATATTAGCTCTAAATTAGTAATGACAGATACAACAAAACAATCGATGCATTCAGTATTAGCAATTAGGACACCACCACCAACTCTGCCCTTTCGGTCACTCCGAAAGATAACATTTATTTTTACAAGGAAACAGTTCACTATTCGTTATTTTGATTTTTAGCCACGTTTCGGTTAATACAATAATATCAGCATTAGAGTCTTCGATCATCGCGCATAATTAATCTTTTTTTGGGGTAAAGACTATGTATGTTTGTATACAGAACTGAACAGTCAGAGCGCTGTGGCGCCGTCGCGCCCGATCAACGCCTCGGAATTCAGCCGCTATGGGAGGAGCACGGCGCTGTCGTCGCGCGGCAAACTTTAGGTTAGGGCACCTATACTGAGCAACACTGCACGCGAAAGCCTATGGCTGTCATCTCTAATGAACGGTCGGTCTTTTAAAACTTTTCTCCTAAATTGACGCGACGGTCATCGTTGAAGTGCGATAAAATGTTAGTTAAGTCAATTAAAGTCAAGTTTATTTTTCTTTTCATCGATAAGAAAGGGGCCAGGACTAAAAGCTGTGAAAGACAGCTTGACAAGGCCCTGGCCCCCTATAATAATTGGCAGAGCAACAGCTAGGAGGAAGTTAAGTTTGGAAAGGCGTGCACAATTTTATACATCAAAGAGTTTTATATTACTACTTTTGTCCGTATGAAAATAAGACACACAGCCAAGCAAAAAAACAGAAAATAGACACGTCTTAAAAACGCAGTCTTAAAATGAGAAATACATCAAGATGACATTCTAAATACAAAGCAACACTAGATTCACACAATTTTTCACGGCAAAAAAGACCAATTTGGCGATTTGACTCATTAACTGGACCGAATCCAGTTGCATGCAACTTATTCCGTAGTTTCGGTACAGTGTAGCATAATTATTGAGTGTATGAATACGTGCGAGGCACTGAAACAAGATATTTTTCTTTTTGTCGGGTTTTCGGTCTCAGATATTTCCTTTTAATTCTGCATGCTTTGCGATAATGCTTACCTTAGATTTTACGAAATATTTTTAAGCTACGATAATCTTGTAATCAAAAAATGAGAACACAGAGAGGACATTATACTTCAAGACAAGCTCTTCGGTTGGATGACAGTAAGACACACCCGCAGCGTCCCGTAATGTTCTTTTCTGCAACAAGTGTAATTTGGATAAGTTAGTTACCCCTGTGGTGCACCAGACTAAGCTGCAGTACTGTAAGAGCGGCAGCACAAGCGCGGTATATAACAAGAGTTTTATTTCAGAAGGCAGCAAGTATCTTGTTCGGGCGATGGCGCCAACTGCTGATGCAACTTTTGAATGCAAGTAATCTATGTGGTCGTTCCATGCAAGGTGCCTTGAAAAGACCACTCCGAATACTTTCGCAGAGTTAACCATTTCAACTTTTTTCTGTTCCCAAGCGTACGCTCAAGGCATCCGGTAATTCCTTCCCTTTTGGAGTGTAGAGAACAGCTTTTGTTTTGCTTGCGTTTATTTTTAAGTGGTTTGCTTTGACCCAAGCGTTCTAGTCCTGAAGCGCCATATTTGCTCGCTCCTCTACATCTGCTTGAGTACTTCCGGTAACGAAAGTGGTGGTGTCGTCCGCATAGGAATTAAACTTTACGTCCTGAGTGAGTGTGCCATATCATTAATATAAATAAGGAAGAGTAGCGGTCCAAGTATGCTTCCCTGTGGCCCGCTGGTATGGACGGATTGCAAAGAAGATTTATTGTTATTTATTTCGACATATTGTGTCCTGTTGCTAAGGTATGATGTAAGAGGCGCATGTGGTGTTCTACGAACGCCGTATCTGTGCAATTTTGAAAGAAGACTTGTGTGATTGACAAGATCAAATGCCTTTGAAAAATCGACATAGATGCCCAGTACCATATGGTTTTTGTGAATGCTTCAATGCTAAATTCTTTTTGCGTTAAACGTGCTGTTTGTGTTGATCGATCCTTGCTGAAACCATGTTGATAATCGAGCAGAACATTATGACGCGATAAAAACGATACAGTTTTGGTGCGTAGTATTTTTTCCATACCTTTAGAAAATACTGGTAGTATGGAGATTGGGAGATAGTTGACGAAAGGACTACGATCTCCAGATTTAAATATAAGAACCACACGTGAAGTGTGCATTGCTTGGGGAAATACGCCCGTGGACAAAATCAAGGTATATATAAAAGTAATGACTGGACAAAGTATGTTAAGAACGTGCTTCACATGAAGTACCTGCATGCCACATACATCCTCGGAGCCGCCGCGGTGGCTCAGCGGTTATGGTGCTCGGCTGCTGACGCGAAAGACGCAGGTTCGATCCCGGCTGCGTGGTCGCATTTCGATGGAGGCGGAATTCTAGAGGCCTGTGTACTGTGCGATGTCAGTGCACGTTAAAGAACTCCAGGTGGTCGAAATTTCCGGAGCCCTCCACTACGGCGTCCCTCATAGCCTGTGTTGCTTTGGGACGTTAAACACTATATAAACCTATAAACCTACATACATCCTCGGATTTACTATTTTTGATGAACTTCATACAAAGGCATACTTCTGTGCAGTCCGTCGGAGAAAAGAACAGTGAATGGGCATGTAGCACTCTGACAGAGGAATTGTTCAGCAACGGTGTATTGTTTGCACCGGAGTAATCACTAATCGGCCTGCTGTACGAAAAAGCTATTTAAGACGTCAGCTAATTGGCTGCCAATGAACCGTTTCCCTTAATGCATAAGTGTATCGGGTATAACTCATTGAGTGCCAGAATGCATTAGTGAGTTCAGTTTTAGCCAAAGTACATCAGAAAGTTTTATGCTCTCACCAGAAAATATATCTGCAAAATAGACGTTCTTTATTGCACGTAGTCTATACGTAAGCTTATTCCGGTACGCTTTAAATTCACAAAATGCATATGTATCTTTCTCTTTTACAAACTTTGCATACAGGCCAGTTTTATGTTTAATCGAATGTAGCATTTCCCACGTCAGCCAAGGCTTCCGAGCATTTTTCGGTTTCCTTCTTGGACGTATTGGAAAATGTGTATCGTACAGGGCTTTGAAGGGGTCAATGAACTTGCAGTAAGCTGTGTCACTATCTTGAGTTGCTTAGACAGGCTTCCAGTCCTGCTTACTAACAGAACGACGAAACGAATCAAGTGTAGCAGGGGTAATTTCTCGTAATAATTTTGTTTGGTTTTTTAGCTACGACATAAGATTTTCGAACTAGCATTACTATTCTAAAGTGGTCACTGAGGCCAGTGCACACAGTATTTGCAGTCGTTAAATCTGTGTTAATATTTGTGATAAATATATCTATTAATGAGGAACTATCTGGAGCGACACGAGTGGGTTCTAAAATGTCATTCCAAAAGCCACTTGCGTCCATAATACCACAGAGCTTCTTTCGTGTGCTCGTCGGTTAAAGCATATTCAAATTTATATCTCTCCCTAAATAAAGATCTAACTTATTGTCTGTCACATAACCAAATATATCCTCCAAAAAATTAAAAAAATATGTCGAAATCACCGGAGGTGGCTTCTATACGAAACAAAAAAAGATTCATTTCAGAGCGCAAAGTAAGTACCTCGAAATGTGGAGTAACCGCACAAAATTCAGATACGTCTTCGCAGGTTATGTTTTCTTTGGTTAAAATGAAGACGCCACCCCCTGGCTTATCTAAATGATATGTAGAAAGTGACCAATAACCAGTCAGATTGAACACGTGTGATTCCTGGGTGTACCATGTTTCTGTGAGCATGATAACTGAAAATACTGTGCCGAACATCTCAAGTACAAGCATCAGTTCGTCTTCCTTTTTCGAAACAGAGCGCACATTTTGGTGAAAAACAGATAATGCCGGGTATTTTGCTTTTCGTGTAGATTTAATGTCACATGGTTGAAGAACCGTTTGAAAGAAGGAAGTCTAAAAGTACGATTGCCACTACAGCTAAACCAACTTTGTCAGGTCTTCAATGTGCTCGATACAGACAACTGACGAGGCACCTGCTTTTCGGGCATAGATTTTCCCATGCCGCGTCCACAAATATTTCCAGCCAACTGCTTTTCGCTTCTTGTTTGCTGCGCCAAACAGCCGTTTTGTTGCCGGGGTAAAGTGCTCATTCACAAAGATGGGGACCTTTGGTTTGAGGTTTAAGTCCTCTGACGTAAGGTTTTGTTTCTTCTCCTTTTCAAGAAAGGCGTCGCGCTTTCCCCTGCGCGTAAACTGGACGACAATGTTACGAGCAGTAGTGTTACCGGCTGTTCGGACACGGTGGCATGCCTCAATGTCAGTACTTTCAAGAGGAACGCCAATAGCTACGCCAACTTTCTTGGTGATTTCAAGAATGCTTTCATGCTCAGTTCGCGGCACGGCGACATTTCAATGTTGAAACATCGGTATTGCTGTTCATTTTGGCCAAGACGAATTTCATGATCGTCTAACTGCGAGCGCAGGGCATCACGTTCCCCCTGAAAACTAGTGACCCATTTTCTGAGCATTTCATTTTTTCTTCAACGTTCTTAATTGAGGTTTTCATTTTTTCATAGCTTTGGTTTATGTATGTAAATGTGCTCTTAATTTCTTGGATATCTTTTCTTAGTTCTCGCTTGAATCCTACTTTGAATTCTTGCTTTAGTTCATGCTTGAACAGTTTCACAAGTTCTTTCGACATTTCGGAGAATTGTGCTCAGCGGGTATTCCAATGGTTTACAGTTTATGTGGCAAGATCCAGATGCAAGCAAAATAAAGCAGGATTTAAATTCAAACGATATAATACATCAAAGAGAAACTTGCATGTGGCAGCAGCAATGTTGCGGATACGTTTAAAGTAATCTGACAGCCAGAAAAAATCCAGCAACAAACCTGTAAGACACGGGAAAAGGTGCTTAGCGATGTGCTCGCTCCGCCACTGCTGCTGCCAATGCGATATCTTGCTTCCGTTGAGGAAATATATAGCCTTTGTTGCTGTTGACGTCACGGATAGCCGTTAACTTTGAAGATATGTTAGCCAGCCACAGGTGCACTCCACTGCTGTGGGCAGGCTTTCAGCAAAAAAATGGGTACAAGCGGCGGACAGGCGTCGGATGGCGGGCGAAGTTTATCGTGACGATACTCCTGTAAGACACGGGAAAAGGTGCTCAGCGATGTGCTCGTTCAACCACTGCTGTTGCCTTGGCTTCGCGCACCTAATTGCTGCGCTAATCTCTGTTTACATCCCCGTAGTGGAGAGCACAGGAAATAACCTCGATACTCTAGGGCAGGAATTGAGAGAAGATGCGGAACAGGGAGAGTAGGAATGGCTTTGGAGTTTGTATTATGGTGAAAAGAAAAGGAATGCACGCAAGGCCGCTGTCTAACAGCTGATCGTTTCGTTCTTTACGAAGCCAAGAAATATATATTATGAAGAACATAAAAAAATTGGGCTGCAAAGAAAATGTGTAAAAAGAGAAGAACGAGAGAGAATATTCCCCCAGGGTAGATTTTTCCCCACTGTTGCAAGATATGCACGCTGTTTATTTTTGTTAGAGGTCGAAAGATCACTCACGCAGTTGCAACCACTGTTGGCTATGAACTAAGCCTCTACAAGTTCCCTCGAGTGCTGATCTGGTCCCTTGCGAAACACCTCCGTTTCAAGGAAGACCGGGCGACAGTTACATTTTGTACAGTAATCACGTAATTGAGAAAGCGTTGTCGGCGATAAAGAATTTTTAACCTCAGATAACCGGATATTGAGGCAACGTGTCCAGTGCGACTGACATCGTTGTTACCTAAAATCTATAGTAAAAACGTAGAAACTGTACACGGAATTCAACGAGGGAAGACGCACGGCACTGCCAAAAAACCCTGCACCACATCTATGGTAAAATGTAAAAACTATACACGGAATTTTACGAGGGAAGACGCACGGCAAGGCTAAAAACCTTCCACCATATCTATGGCAAAAATGTAGAAACTATACATGGAATTTTACAAGGGAAGACGCCCGGCAAGGCCAAAAATCCTGGTCTCTATCTGTGGTAAATATGTAGAAAGTGCACACGGAATTCATCCAGGGAAGACGCACGGCAAGGCCAAAAACCGTGCACCACCTCTATGGTAAAAATGTAAAACTATACACGGAATTTTACAAGGAAAGACTCACGGCAAGGCCATAAATCCTGCTCTATAGCTGCGGTAAAAATGTAGAAACTATACACGGAATTCAACGAGGGAAAACGCACGGCAAGGCCAAAAACCCTGCACCACATCTATGGCAAAAATGTAAAAACTATACACGGAATTTTACAAGGGAAGACGCACGGCAAGGTTAAAAACCTTGCACCATATCTATGGCAAAAATGTAGGAACTATACATGGAATATTACAAGGGAAGACTCACGGCAAGGCCAAAAATCCTGCTCTATAGCTGCGGTAAAAATGTAGAAACTATACACGAAATTCATTGAGGGAAGACGCACGGCAAGGTTAAAAACCTTCCACCATATCTATGGCAAAAATGTAGAAACTATACATGGAATTTTACAAGGGAAGACGCACGGCAAGGCCAAAAATCCTGGTCTATATCTGTGGTAAATATGTAGAAAGTGCACACAGAATTCATCAAGGGAAGACGCACGGCAAGGCCAAAAACCGTGCACCACCTCTCTGGTAAAAATGTAAAACTATACACGGAATTTTACCAGGGAAGACTCACGGCAAGGCCAAAAATCCTGCTCTATAGCTGCGGTAAAAATGTAGAAACTATACGCGGAATTCAACGAGGGAAAACGCACGGCAAGGCCAAAAACCCTGCACCACATCTATGGCAAAAATGTAAAAACTATACACGGAATTTTACAAGGGAAGACGCACGGCAAGGTTAAAAACCTTCCACCATATCTATGGCAAAAATGTAGAAACTATACATGAAATTTTACAAGGGAAGACGCACGGCAAGGCCAAAAATTCTGGTCTATATCTGTGGTAAATATGTAGAAAGTGCACACGGAATTCATCCAGGGAAGACGCACGGCAAGGCCAAAAACCGTGCACCACCTCTATGGTAAAAATGTAAAACTATACACGGAATTTTACAAGGAAAGACTCACGGCAAGGCCAAAAATCCTGCTCTATAGCTGCGGTAAAAATGTAGAAACCATACACGAAATTCATCGAGGGAAGACGCACGGCAAGGTTAAAAACCTTCCACCATATCTATGGCAAAAATGTAAAAACTATATACGGAAATTTATGAGGGACGACGCACGGCAAGGCCAAAAACCCTGCACCACATCTATGGTAAAAATGTAAAAACTATACACGGAATTTTATGAGGGAAGACGCACCGCAAGGCCAAAAATCTTGCTCTATAGCTGCGGTAAAAATGTAGAAACTATACACGAAATTCATCGAGGGAAGACGCACGGCAAGGTTAAAAACCTTCCACCATATCTATGGCAAAAATGTAAAAACTATATACGGAAATTTACGAGGGAAGACGCACGGCAAGGCCAAAAATCCTTCTCTATATCTGTGGTAAATATGTAGAAAGTGCACACGGAATTCATCGAGGGAAGATGCACGGCAAGGCCAAAAACCCTGAACCACATCCATGGTAAAGATTTAAAAACTATACACGAAATTTTACGAGGGAAGGCGCACCGCAAGGCCAAAAATCCTGCTCTATAGCTGCGGTAAAAATGTAGAAACTATACACGGAATTCAATGAGGGCTGACGCACGGCAAGGTTAAAAACCTTCCATCATATCTATGGTAAAAATGTAGAAACTATACACTGAATTTTACAAGAGAAGACGCACGGCAAGGCCAAAAATCCTGCACCACATCTATGGTAAAAATGTAGAAACTATACACGGAATTCAACGAGGGAAGACGCAAGGCAAGGCCAAAAACCCTCCACCACATCTATGGTAAAAATCTAGAAACTATACACAGAATTCAACGAGGGAAGACGCAAGGCAAAGCCAAAAACCCTACACCACATCTATGGTAAAAATGTAGAAACTATACACGGAATTCAACGATGGAAGACGCAAGGCAAGGCCAAAAACCCTCCACCACATCTATGGTAAAAATGAATTAACTATACACGGAATTCAACGAGGGAAGACGCACGGCAAGGCCAAAAACCCTCCACCACATCTATGGTAAAAATGTAGAAACTATACACGGAAGTCAACGAGGGAAGACGCAAGGCAAGGCCAAGAACCCTCCACCACATCTATGGTAAAAATGTAGAAACTATACACGGAATTCAATGAGGGAAGACGCAAGGCAAGGCCAAAAACCCTCCACCACATCTATGGTAAAAATGTAGAAACTATACACGGAATTCAACGAGGGAAGACGCAAGGCAAGGCCAAAAACCCTCCACCACATCTATGGTAAAAATGTAGAAACTATGCACGGAATTCAACGAGGGAAGACGCAAGGCAAGGCCAAAAACCCTCCACCACATCTATTATAAAAATGTAGAAACTATGCACGGAATTCAACGAGGGACGACGTACGGCAAGGTTAAAAACCTTCCACCATATCTATGGTAAAAATGTAGAAACTATACACGGAATTCAACGAGGGAAGACGCACCGCAAGGCCAAAAATCCTGCTCTATAGCTGTGGTAAAAATGTAGAAAGTGCACACGGACGCCGAAACACACTCTACAGCAACGATTGCGACTCGGCGGTGTTTGACTGGGCTTGTGACAGTGACCACAGTCACAGCACGCACTATAAATAGCAGTAATTCAGGAGAATGCTCCATGGCTCTAGCTGTCCGAACAAGGCCGCCGAAGCAATCGATAATCATCCACTGACTCGAAAACTGCCTACCGCAACTACGTACAGCCACGCATCTGCTTCATGTAGCATTATACATGGCTCGAATCAAATGCCGAAAACCCACATCGTGTGGACACCTGGGCATGCGTTTCACCCTGGAAATGAGCGTGCTGATGTGACCGGCCAAGAACTTACCCAGCGGGCACCAGTGGAAGGCCATCCCAACCCAAAGTAGGCAGAGCCTATCTCTTTCACTTATTCCCATGTACTTCAACATTACACTCTCTCTCGCAGAATATATATTCACGACTTCACAAAAAACTCAGAGGAGAGGAGGCGGCGCCAAATCCACACTAACAGTATCCCTTATTTACGCTTAGGCACACCTTTTATTCAACACACTGACCCGGAAATTGGAGCACATTTAACCGCCTACCATTCCACATGCGAAAGCCCCAATCCTCCCTAAGTACTCCCTGTACCCCACCCGTCTCCTACCCAGTGGGCAGCCGTCCTGTCTAGCCCATCCCTGGACGACCAGCGCGTGACGTCATCGCCCGGGCCACACAGGTAGCTACGGCAAATATGGCTCTGCCCTTGGGGCTCCACCCTCTGGACGCCGCGCTCCTTGCCTTTGCTCATAATAAAAGCTTTTCCTCTCTCTCTCTGCCTTAGGAATAAATCGACAGACCAGTTGTAAGACAGAGCTCGTGCGTGTTTCCTTTCTCTTCGAAGGCTAAGTGTTTTATTGAGGCAGCAAAGGTTGCCTAGGAGGCGGACGTCAACGCAATGAATGCCTTACTCTCTGTCGGCCCCCTCGCCGCACACAGCGCTCAACAGCAGTGTCATGATATACTGCAGTCACATCTCTTTCGACAAGTTTCAACAATGACCAAATCTAAACTTTAGGAAGACAAACCAATTGGCCTGCCTCAATAATGGAGCAGCTGAGCCAAGACCAATATATTTGATCCCCAGCACACGGCTCCGGCATTCTAGGCAAGCGTGCTTACGTTGAACGAGTGTGACTGCTCGCTGAACTGAATAAAAGGGAGAAAAAGTGGTAAGAAGGGGAAAAACCAATAGGAGAAAATATCTTTGAGTCCATGCGCTTGTGTGTCTAAGAAATATATTGAATGCCTACCGCTGTGTCCCGTGAATTCCTCTTCACTGCGTTTCTCGCGCTGGTAACAATTGCGCAGTTATTTATAAGGCAGAAGAGGTAAAGAAATGAAATCCGCACTCTTAGAAATAAGGGACTAACAGGGGGCGAGAGGTTTGTCTTTTTGGAAATAACTAAAATTAAACAAATTGAAACGAAGCAACATTTAGATTGAGATATTTTCCGACAGCACTTGACATAATAACGACGATAAAGGAAACAGAAATACACACATGAAAACACCAGGATTTGAACTGTCAAACTTCGGATTGGGAACCGAGCGCGGGTATGACTATTGTTGTTGTTGTTGACCTCACACAATGGCACATACCCACAAGTGGTATGACTAGGCCACCACAACATTTCTTTTTCTTCATTGCATAGAGATAGTGCCCGAAAAGAAAGGTCTAAGCACGCCACGGCAACATACAGACTGAGACGGGAAATGAAAGCCTTATATGCGAAGCCCATACATTGCCTGTGTTTTGCGCTCGGATTTATAGGAAACGTATTGACGATTAGAGCAAAGATTGGCGATTTTCATTTCACGTGCTTTTGCAGCGTACTGCGGTAAGCCCTAATACGGACGCACAGTGGTCTAAATCGAGTTTTAACAAAAAAAAAGTGCTGAACTGCATATATTCCGACCGGTAGTTCACAACCGTAACAGCTCTTTTCCTTTCGTTTCTTTTTGCAGATAAGTTGGTCTGATTTATGGCTTTGGCAGATGCACGTAACAGCCTTTTGAAAACAAATATAGAAGGCCATGGTTCACTTCGTTTTTAATGCGAAAGCATTACTAGGCTATGTCGACAAGGTCGTGACCGCAAAACGCATCCACAAAATGTGTCCGCAGCAGTTGTGAGGAACTTAGAAGAGATAGCGCCAAACGAATGGTATTAATCGAAAGAGGATCACTTGAGATTGATGTCGAAAAAAGAATTAGATCGGTAAGCCCAATAGTTAATTATTTATAGCCAAAAATGTACAAAAAGTGGGCGGATCCGGGGCAGCGTGTGACGCCAAATTTGAAAAACCGGAAGTGTGGGCGGAGCCATCACGTGGCTGCAAATTTGAAAACTCAAAATGGGCAATTGATGGAACTTGATTAAGTAACACAATTTATTGTGGTAATTGGAAAATTGGATGAATGTACATCAGTGCTTAATCAAGGTAATGTGAGCAAAAAGAGGCGAGAGTGAACCAAAGAGGGGCAAAGAGAAACGAGGAGGCGTCAATGCTTTCGCATTCTCCCAGTGCGGGCTACCGCAGTCACCTCAAGCGTTTTTTGTTACTGGCGGACAGAGTGGCGGGGAATTATACTGCTTGCCGCATCACTCTTTCGCAAAGTGTTGCCAATACTTACACAGCATCACTTAAGCTCGTAAACAAACGTCAAAGATATGAATCTACGTGTACTTGCTTAACCCTAACCTTTACAACTCGCATTCGACACGCATTGAAGCGCGCAGTACTTGTTTATGCAGATGCACAGCTGCTGGTCGTTTCAGTTGCACGAAGCCTTTTTGTCATCCAAAATAGTATATCCGCTTCGTCACGGACAGCGGCGGCGCTCTCACTGGCCTTAGACGACATCCAGAGCTTAGAAAAACCGAGTGCCGTCGCGGTAGTTCAGTGGTTATGAAGCTTGGCTGCTGACCCGAAAGACGCGGGTTCGACGCCAGCCGCGGCTATCGAATTTCTATGGAGGCGATATTCTAGAGGCTCGTGTACTGTGCGATGTCAGCGCACGCTAAAGAACCCCAGGTGGTCGAAATTTCCGGAGCCCTTCACTACGGCGTCCCTCATAGCCTTCGTCACTGTGGGATGTTAAATTCCCCATAAACCAAACCATAAACCAAGTAAAAAAGCGAGTACTATTGCACTCGAGCTCTTCTCGCGTGATTTCCGCCTGCTGATGTACTCTGCGATTCGCCCCCCTTTTCCTCTTTCTCACCACACAGTCCGCTGAGTTCGCGCACGGCGCGCATATGTGGCAAGAAGAGTGTCGTGTGCAAATTTAGGGACTAACGCGGGGATTTGAGGACTAAAGTTTTCTTTGTTCCCCACTGGGCCAGCTTTTTTTTTTCGTAGAGTGCAAGTGTCGCCACCGCCAACTGCTAATTCACTGAGGATCCCTGCACTTCAAACGGTGATCACGCTGTTCTTTCTCTTTTTTGGCCTTGACGTCACCAGATTAAATCTAGTGCCGGGAGCATTATGTTCCGTTTTCATGCTGAACGTTATCAACAATAAATTCACCCTTATTAGCTGCTGAGCAAACAGCAATTAACAGCTATAAAATCGATACTTACGGAGAAGAAAAAATTCGAGGGACACTCAATCTCTGCCTTAAGGTTAAAACACGATAGATCTACTTGACGGCTCCCTTCACCGGCCTACGGTCCTCTTTGCATGCCACTTCGCGGACATGGAAACTGTTGTTTACTTTATTGCATTTTGATTTTTTCTTTTTTCTTTATAATTTGTATTTAAAAAAGTCTTTTGCGTTTTTGTTTAGTTCCTCTATTTCAGTTTTTTTTTCAAGTCTTGAACTGCGATGTTTCATTTTTAAAATAATTTTTACCTTTCCTGCTTCTTATTTTTTGCTTGTGTCGTCATGTAAAAAATACTTGTGACGCCACATGGCCATAAACCAATGGGAATTTCGTTTTCACACCACATGGCTTGCCACCAACCGAGCACTCTAACGCTATCGCGCTAAATTCAACGGAGTCGCCCTCTACGTCCGCTCGACGAGCGACGGCATTTATGACGTGGCGCTCAAGAAGTAGCCAGCGTGTCTGACCCAGAAGAGCCAACCGAAACCACGGCACCAGAGTAATGAAAATCGGCTCCGCGATGGGCGCTTACCTTTGCCGCAGAACTCACGTAAGGAAGCACGAGGCTGGCAAGGGTCATGATTGTCCCACTTCCGGCCCCTGAACGAAAAGAACGGTTGTTCTGTGTGACTGGCGTCGGCGCGTTCTCAATATTCATAGAGAATGGGGAAAAAATGGGCTTTGAGACCCTGAGGCAGGCCCAGGTCAGGCGGGACACCTGTGCAGGTGAGTTTTTGAGGCAAGCAGCCTACAACGCGCCGCTCCCTGCTTCTCTTCGCTTATGGCAACGCAGTACATGCCGTCCAGCGCCGTCCAAAGTTAAAATTATGCACATTATTAATTTCACTCAATAAAATGCGTTATTTTCCTGCTTCTATATATTGCTGGATCATAACACTTAAAAGCGTGCCGACGCCCGCGCCCCGGTAGGACCGCTTTCCTGACTTTCTCCTCATTCCGTCTATTTCACCACAGCGAAGAGCGAGGAGCGGAATCCCGTGAGGATGATGATGGGCTCATCACGAGCTTTGTAAAATTTTGGAAACGGCGCCTCCGCCTACTACGCCCCCTTTGCGTGCGAGGACAAACGTCCAGTCGTCGCGAATAGCTTCTGTGGCCGCCTACATGTTCTGCGACAGTAAGGTGTTCGGGTCCGACGCTGTGTCAGCGAAACGGCGCCCGCTCCAAACTCACAGCTGAAGCGCAAAGCCTCCTGGTGCGCCTTATTCTATACTGAGTGCACCAACAGACGTTGGACAAAGGGAAGGACGCAGACGGGAAGCGTGCACACTCACAGCTATATTTTATGATGAAATATTATGCAAAAGATACAGGCGCACTTAAGGGATTGTACATGCACGGATGACATTTCACACTCGCAAAAGCGCTGCTGTCACAGTTGACGTGGCATCCGCTACTCGCTATAAGCAAGCGACACGGATAGCTGGTTCACACATTGGTTTGCGGATTCATCTATATGGGAGTAAATTTCTTGTTGTGGCGACGCAATATGCTAGTTATCTTGGAAAGTAGCATTTTTTGGGAATTTTTTTAGAACCGCCAGTGAGTCCGTCCCGATCGAATTCAATGCACTTTCAGAATCCCTGTGAGGAATTTCGATGCAGGCGAACTGCAAAAGGCGCCCGTGTGCTGTGCGATGTCAGTGCACGTTAAAGATCCCCAGGTGGTCGAAATTATATCGGAGCCCTTCACCATGGCACCTCTTTCTCTCTTTCTTCTTTCACTTTCCCCTCCTCTCCTCGCTTACGGCGCGGTTCGGGTGTACACCGAGATATATGAGACAGTTACGGAGTCATTTCCTTTCCTTAACCAATCTTCAGCTTCCTTGCCTTCCAGTTCGCCAGCCATTGGCTCGATGAGCAGTGGACTTACCGTGTGACAGGGCTTTGTGAGACCCAGGGGTCGTATTCTATAGACAAGCGTCATGTTTGTAAACAAAGGTGGCGCTGCGATCGGCAGCGACGTGGGGTGTAAGCAAAAACGCAGCACGCCTTCACTGCGCCAAGCGACGTTGCCTTCGAAACTAACTCGCGTATGCGAATACTTCAAATAGTGCCTACAGCTTTTGGTTAGAAACGCTTTTTTTTATTCTAGGAGAATAGTTCTGCACTTTTTCGACCGGTTCGTAGGCGGAATTAGCAGGCGGAGCGCTGCATCGGGTGCTTATCCGCTCCCAAGTAACAGAGCGGCTGAAGCGGGCGAAAGTGCGAGGTATGGGGTGGTATGGGGAAAAACTAATCGTCCACAGTTCTCAACTTCTGGGCCGATACAAGTCCGATTGCTAGTGCAAAAGAAGACAACGTGATGCACGACGCGAAGTAGCTTGTCCACATGACCAACCATGGGATCTGCTTCGTGTTTTCACCGAGCCGCTTAACTCCGGAGATCTTGGCAATTAGCCGCCGCGGTGGTTCAGTGATTATGGCACTCGGCTGCTGGTCCGAAAGACGCGGGTTCGATGCCGGCCGCGGCTGTCGATTTTCGATGGAGGCGAAATTCTAGAGGCCCGTGTACTGTGCGATGTCAGTGCACGGTAAAGAATCCGGGTGGTCGAAATTTCAGCAGCCCTTCCCTACGGCGCTCCTCATAGCCTGAGTCCCGTTGGGACGTTAAGCCCCCATTAACCATAAACCTATTAATTCTGTCTTCTTTTCGCCCTCTTTCACTGTCAGAATTAAATAAGGGAAATGTTATCCGAGAGGTGTACAAGCACATATGCATATTCGTTTTCCACGAGCTCCAACCGAAATTTACGCACACTCTGCTAAGCTATATTAATCAATCATTTTGCTTCTTATTTTAGAATTTACATTCATGTCTGCGTATTCCGCTTAATCAGAGTGGCTTTTTATCCGATATTTCCTGTGTTCGCCAGCTTCTGATAGGCGGACAGTTGAAAATTCAAATAATCTGGGAAATAACACTTCGCGACTTCGCCGAGATCGTAGCGTCGCTGGACCGGTGTTTAAACGACACACTTGTTGAAGGTCGCGAAAATGAAAACAGAAAAACTACGCGTCGTGCGCGATAATACCCGAGTCCGGTGCTGCTTCAAACGTTGCGCACTTAGCGGCACGATGAGTTGAGTTAGCGCTTTGTGTCTCGTCCTTGTCTTTTCGTGGTTTGCATGCTCTGGCGCTATTTTCTTCACATAAAGAATGAGAGCTGGCGATCGAGTTGCAGGCGTTATTTGATTCTTGCACTGGTTTGGTTTGGTTTATAGGGGTTTAACGTCCCAAAGCGACTCAGGCTATGAGGGACGCCGTAGTGAAGGGCTTGGGAAATTTCGACCACCTGGTGTTCTTTAACGTGCACTGACATCGCACAGTACACGGGCCTCTAGAATTTCGCCTCCATCGAAATTCGACCGCCGCGGCCGGGATCGAACCCGCGTCTTTCGGGCCGGCAGCCGAGCGCCATAACCACTCAGCCACCGCGGCGGCTCCTTCTTGCACTGTTCGCTAGCCGACCGAAGAGCAGCAATGCGGATCAAGAGACGCGAACCAACGGATTAGATTTCAACGCAGAGAGGCAAGAGTAGCCGCGAAGCCGATCCGTCGGACAACTTGTGTTGCTCTTCAGGCCCTGCCCGTCACTTTCGCGCCTATCTGACTGCAATAAACTTGTGTAAAGTTATGCCGCTTCCTTTCTTCTGCATTGCGGCTCAACCAACTGCACCACAATTTATTGTCACGCCGTGAATTATGCCCAAAAACACGCAAACATGGTGCACTCAGTGCGTACTGTCCCGCCTTTTGCCTGCACAACGACAGTCACTGCTGACGCCAGCGCCGCCGCATCTCTTTGACGTCACGGCCTGACGCTTGTCTATAAGCTGTACATTCTCCATTGGCAATTTAACGTCCATTTCGCATTTATTTCGTCCTCTGTCATTGCTCACTCAGATATACGCGCGGTTTTTAAGCGTCTGTGGGAAGCGACCCAGCCATTGGGTGCTTGGCGACCAGGCCACACCATTGGCTGCATTTCGCAGCCCATGGCAACCAATGGCGAGGTCCTGTCGCCAACCACCCTATGGCCTGGTCGCGTCCAACAACGCTTGAAAGCCGTGGGTATATCTGAGTGAGCGATGATAGTCCTTAGCGAGAACTAATAAGTTCTGAATATACGGCGGGATATTTATATTGGATTTTAAGCATATTTCGAATTCATGAATGCAATAAAAATATGCAGGAAATAGGTTCCTAGAACTTTATGCTGTATTCGAAATATATTTTTAAAAGTTGTCAGAAA
This sequence comes from Amblyomma americanum, assembly GCF_052857255.1. Taxonomy (NCBI): domain Eukaryota; kingdom Metazoa; phylum Arthropoda; class Arachnida; order Ixodida; family Ixodidae; genus Amblyomma; species Amblyomma americanum. Next base: position 19,991,213 of record NC_135505.1, on the reverse strand, counting down.
TACGTCATTTAAAGCATGCTTCGAGCACTTTTCAAATATGGATGTGGTTTATCATTCTCGTCAATCTATTAAAAGTGTATTTTTCCTAAATATGAAATGAATTCATCTGAAATATTCTTCAATTTTAACAAGTGTGCAGTAAATTTAAACATATTCAAAGCACGCTTTTAGCGGCAATGTATTTAAAGTGTACTTTCATAAATACGAAAATAATTCCTCAAAGTCTACTTCGATTCTAAGGAATGAGCTGTCCGCGTAAACATATTTGCAGCACACTTCAAGCTGCCGCTGAACAACAAAAGTCTAGTGCTCGAAATCGCGTTTCAGGAAATGGCATTTGCATGATGGCAATGTATTTAAAGTGCACTTTCGCAAATATGAAATTAATTCGGCCAAAGTTCACTTCAGTTTCAACAAATAGAGTCCGCGTAAACATATTTGCAGCACACTTAAAAGCTGACGTGAAACAACGTAGTGCTCGAAATTACGTTTCGGGGAACATATATATGGTGGGGCAACGGAAAAGGAATGTAAACCAATAGGCCCCTGCCTGTACCGCTAAAGTATCACAGGCTTAACCCAATCGTAATATAAATGAAAAGGCCCGAAGGCAATGTTGTGCTTTTGCCACCCGTAGGTGGGAAAATAAAAAAAATGGGGTAATGCTACTAAGCGACCCACAGCCGGGGGAGCGGGCCCGGGGAGACTCCCCTGATCTCCCCTGGGACGTAGTGGAGGGGGTGGGACATAGGTTGTGGGAATGGACTGAGGGAAGGGTTATGGGTAATGTGATGGGAATGGGGACAGCGAGATATTGACCCGACGGTGAGAACTCTCCATTTTTTATCGTACTTCGTTTATGGTAACTACTAGCAGCAACAGGGATGCGGCGCCACCACAAGGTTGCGCGCCGCCACCGCCACGGCGCCGCCACGCTTAGTGCTCGAAATGCTACCGTAATGTAGCTGTCTCTACGAAAATACGAATATAATCAATTACATTCGAATAAGTGAGTATGCAAATAAGTTTATTCGTTCAAAGAATCAAATATCAGTATTCTTCAGCCACTGCTTCAGAATTTCGAACACTGGCACGTCCCTATTCTTTACCCGCCCGGCTTCATGGTACGCCCATGGCGTCAGCGCTATTGGTTTAATTATGTCAATGGAGTCGAATGCCAAAGATTCCTGTGGACCTTGCAAATATTTAAGCGCCATGTAGCATAAACTGCTAACCAGCCCATGTTAGAGTGAATCACAGAGGCGAATCTTTGTGGGATGGGAGGTGGCGGTTTCCAACCTGGGTGTGGTTCATATGGCATTCGCGAGCATGACAGTTCAATCGCGAAGCTGTAAGTACCGATCAGACTGGAGCGCGGGCCGATTTGATTGCGTGGTGAACAGGTTTGCCTAACGGCAAGGATCAGACCCGGCCTTGATACGCGGTTCCTGAGTAGCCAGGCCTGTGCAACGTGTGGGCAGTAGCGGTTGGCAGGAGTTTTCTCCGAGCTTTTCCACCGAACAGACCTCTAGCACAGGTCCGACAAAGCAGAAATCAGCGTCTGGGCTCTCCTGTCGTGGATGCATCCATGAACTTCACCACAGTCGTGCCTTTGTCTGACAAAAGAGTCTGATAGACGTTTGTCCGGATCAACGGTGCATACTCTGGGAAGTGAAGCCTTCGACGGTTTCGGGTGAACCTCTTACAGACCAATCGGGACGGGAAGAGATGGGGCATATTTAACAACTCTGAGAGGGTGAGGTCAGCGCAATCATTTTTTATGGCGTCACACAATACGGCTTTTATAAACACACAGATACTGGGGCACCGGGCGGTTCATTAAACCTATTTTTGAAATATTTCAGCACCGTTTACTCTTTCAAGCCTACTGGTTAAAGTAGGCGACCAATATTGTAATTTTTACTGCAAATGGCTTTAGGAGACATTAGAGCGGTTTTACAGACGGTCGTATATACTAAAGAACAGACGCACCTTAGTGCATGTTCAGCCCGTGTGAAGAGACCAGTCAGGTTGCCAGACAACGCAGGGTAAAGTAATCCGGTAAAGTGATCTGGTAAACGTAGGCGCAGAGCATGATTAAAGTTACCTCTCAGCCTCCGTCAAAGCTCACGGGAAGCCTTGATCTAATCATCTAAAGGCAACTTTATATTTTTTTTAATCCACTTTATATTCCCAAACTTTAACTGACACATAGAGCACGTCAATAAGGGTTCAAACTTCGTTAGAATTAAACGTGCCAGTTGTGGTTTGTGAAAGGCACCACAGATGTCCCTGTTATGAGGCTAAAAAGAACTAGCAAGAAAATTTGCATCAAAAACTGAGCGTATGATAACTTCTCAAAGCGACTCCGGCTACTAGAAAAGGCGTATTGAAGGGCTCCGGAAATTTATATCACCTGGGGTTCTTTAGCATGCATAGACAGGGCGCGTTAAACAGGCGTTTATATAACTTAAATACGCCCCCATCGAAATTAGACCGCCCCGGCCGGGATCGAACGCGCGTCCTAAGGTTGAGCAGCCGAACCACGAACTACGTTTTTACTTAGGCACGCAGGTTTGTGTCAAAGATGTTTGGCTCCAGGAGCGCTTCCATAACTCGTGCACGCACGCATCTAGCTACGGCGGACACGACGCTTACCTCGGGCCCGGTCACGGTCACTGGCACCGTTTGTCGTGGCCTCCCCTCTCTTTTCCCTTTTTTCCCCGCTTCGGTTTGCGGAGTTGCAATGGCGTGCGTTTTCTTTGCCATTCTGTTTGTCCCCTTTCCTTGTAACATCTGTACCCATTCGCCCAACGGACGATTCTAATGAGCACCACTACGAGCAGGTAATAAAGGGCGCCGTAAAAATTCATCTGAATTGAGTTCAGAAATACAATATAGCCTGTTTTATTTAATGGAGAAAAGGGTGGAGAAGAGCTTGTGCCACCTGAGTTCAGGCTACACTACAGGGACTCTAATATATTCTGTTGGAGAGGAAAATATACCTGGAACAAGAAGGTGGTAAACGACAGCTTACCCAAACAAGCGATCAGCAGGGCTGATTTCCTTTCCGGAACACGAAAGTTCGGTAACACTATGTCGACGAACAAGACAGCCGCATGGGAATTCACTACAGATGATATTGTGCTGAAAGCCAAGAAAAAAATAACAAACGCGACTAAGCCACAGGATATACACGCTGTGGCTACATTTCACCGACTCGTTTCATTAAGTAAAGCAGAAATTTGGGCAAGTTGGTTACACAGCTTGTGTGATAAATGTGCCCACAGAATTTCCTAACTAGCAAACTGCAGACGTAAGGTTGGCCTACGTTACCGAAGATCTCCTCAGGACGGCCTCATAACCGGTTATTTCAAGTTTAGGGTAACATTCTGTTATATGTTCTGGCACGATACACTGGTTTGAAAAGATTGCACTCCACGAGCATTGAAGTACGAATACTTTCAAGCAAGATACCGCACTTAAAGAATAAGAAGTTGAAATTTCGCTTTCGGGGATGATTATTTCTTGTCGTATACACCTGATCATATTCAGTTCTCATTTATGTATGCGCTAGCACTAATTAATTCACGTACTTCGTCTTTTCACGAAGGCGGGGCAGCAAGAAGGAGAATGTGTAAAAAGTGGATAGCATGTGCTAGAATCTACTATATCCAAAATCCCTTGTACAGGACAAGCAACTATGAACAAGCAGACTAATAGCATAGTAGCGTCTGTGAAAAAACTGAACTTTATGTAAAAAATGGAAGAAAAATATATTGTGAGTGCGGCAAACCATCTTTTACCTCTATAAGCTCATGTCGATCACGACGATTGGTTGATTTTGGTTAGCGGCAGAGCGCTGTGCACCGAGATATTTAGACGCTGAGTGCTGTTTCACAAGTGGGGGAGGGGCTTCTCAAGTTCCCAAGTTCATGACCTAAACCTTCAGGAACACCCCCCCCCCCCCCTGGTTCCGTTTGGGCCACCGTTGCATGCAGGACGAGCTAAATAACAATAACAATTTAACCCGCTTCAACCCTCCCCCCCCCCCCCCCCCCACACACACACACACAATTTTGTCATTAGGGGGCACTGAAGGCAACTGTATCGAATTTTTTTGTTCTCGATAAAAATTAATTCTATGGTTCTTTCGTGATATGTTGACGTTTGTTACGTAGAGGAAAGGGCATTTACTGTTGCAAAAGTTGAATTTTAAAATGTCCCGCCATTCGATTCAAGCTCGTGACTTCAAGAACAAGAAATAACTTCGTGATCCCGTTGAAATTGAATGGTGGTATAGACAAGCCTTAGGGATCTGAGTTAAAAAATGTCGACGTTAAACAGGTTGCATGCATAAACGGCCGGTGGCGGTGGCACCTGTATTTCGTTTTTTGGACTTTGCCTTCTAGCTTTTTGTATAAAATTTTGCCTTCTAGCCTACCCGGCCTCTTTTCCATCAGAGGGCAGAAATCCATTCTCGTTGCATATAGCTTGCATGCGCTAGTGAAGTTGAAGGCCAGCTTGCGACAGGGATTCTAGCCGACGACATATGCACCTTCAATTTCATGCCTTCGCTCACTTTGATATTAAAACTGCGATGAAACAGTTCGTCGAACAGCGTTCCAGGAGGTGTCATACACTTGTGCGTTTTTGTGGGTCAACCCACCACACACTCAACCTCATCGCCTTGCAGCGAGAGGGTCCGAACGTTTGCAAGTCTGGTGCGCAACCAATACGCAACCACATAAACTTGCGGCAAAGAACCTTAATGCATGTTCTTACTAGAGCGATGGAAAGAAACGCGAACAGTGCGGTGCCTACGCGGTCTGCTGTTCGAATAATCGCACCTTTACCTGGGTGGTAAAGAAAAGTACGTTACAGTCGTCCTAGAATGCATCCCGGAGGACTGCAGCATCTTTCTGCGACCACCTAAGTAAAAGCGTGATGAAAATGAATGCGAATAGCGGAGCAGTTAGGCTCCGCTCTGTTCGCGTTTCTTTCCACCGCCCCTGTACAAACGTAATGAGTAATACTTTCGCATTCCCACACGTAAGCAGTCTTAAGTGTCAATGCGGAAATTTTGTTTTTCCGCTGGGAGGAGGCGCAGATCCGTGAGAGGATAGGCAACATCTGCCAAACTGTGGTCATGGAGATTGTTTTGGCTTTGACGTCACGAGTTCGAATGAAGGTGCCGAAAAAAAAACTGTGATTCTGAAATACAATTTACTCCCTAAAAAATACGTATTTTATTGACCAATACGAACGCAGCCAGAGAGTCACAGAATCGGTTTATACAGCAAAAATTGTATGGAGTCTTCCTCAGTGCCACTCTAATGGCCTCATTATTACTTTATTGCTATGGCAATTTCTCTTCGCCTAACAACAAATGGAAGTGAAGCGACTCTTAGGTGGGATAGTTCATTACAAGTGCACGGAAGTCTAAAAATATGTGTCGCATGAACTGAGTGTACGTGACAACTTCGTTCGATTGGACAGGGAAGCCAAGAAAAATGCTGTTAAAAAAACCTTGAGGGCACACTTAAGCTCCCGCTTGAGGGTATGACCTGACGGCATTGGTGTTTTAATTGTCTCATATGTGGAATTGGTTATTCTCTATTTAACATCCTAGATCCCTGGGAGTCCACAACCACTCCTGGCGCAATTATGCTGCTGTTAAGCGATATGCGCCACGGCCTTGCGATAGCAGTTGCTTCCACGGGCAGGGCACGTGCGACCCAGGTTGCTCTGCTCGAGCAACCCCTCGCGACCAATCATTAATTGAACTGCCACCTGCTACGGTGGACAGTCTGTGATGACCTCACAGGGTCACGTGCCATAGGTGGCACACCTGTCCCCTAGGTTGGTTCTCTGGGGATTTTTCGTAGATTTTCCTCTCTCGGCAAGAGACGCCGACGACCACGCCGGCTTTTCTGCGACGCGGGATACTTGATGCTGTCGCAATAACAGGAATTAATACTCTTATTGTAAGATCAGAGAAATGACAAAATCGGCCCACCAAGCAGGACAATAAGCAATGGCTGACGGCGTTCGCCGTGTCCTCTCTTCCTTCGTCATTGCTTTTTGCGCTGTTAACCATCCAGGCCAGCCAGCCGACCAACTGGCTCAATTTGCTTGCAATTCGTAATGTTCAGCAACTTTCCACAGTCCTTGTTCGATTCTTTGAGTCCTCATTACCTTATTGACGCGCTCACGACTCCAGCCAAGAATAGGCCTCGTACTCCGTCCAGGGTCTTTGTGTTTTTGTGTATGTAGTACGGGACAATCTGAAAGCAAAATTTGCGTAAAAAAATAATGTTTTCTCTATATCGCGTTTAAGAACAGCGCAGAAGGCTGTTCATAAAAGTAAAAAGAGAATAAAGGAACGCATTCTTATAGAAGCATCTGACACTACAGAGAGATTAGAACTAACGGAGCTATCAAAGTTAATAAATAAGCGCAAGGTAGCCGACGTAAGGAAGTTTAATATAGAGATAATCGACCATGCTATAAAGAACGGAGGTAGCCTTAAGGCTGTGAAGAGTGAACCAGGCATAGGTAAAAACAAGATTTATGCGTTTACAGACAAGAAAGGCAATGACATTAGCAATACGGATAAGATCTCTAAAGCAGCCGAAGAGTTCAAAACAAATCTATAACAGCAACCAATGTAATCAGAACATTAACGAGTGAGGCAGTAGCGCACAACAATGGAACGTCCCGCCAGTAACGAAAGAGAAAGTAAAGAAAGCCTTAGGAGCAATGGAAAGGGGAAAAGCAACTGGTGAGTATCAGGTAGCAGCAGGCCTGTTGAAGGGCGGAGGGGAAATCGTGCTAGAAAAACTAGCCACCCTATATACGAATACCAGCTAGAAGCTTGGAAGAACGCAAACATTAGCTTAATTGATAAGAAAGGAGACAGCAAGGACTTTAAAAATTACAGGCCAATTAGCTTACTGTCCGTTGCCTACAAGGTATTTACTTAGGTAATCGCTAGCAGAGTCACCACAACCTTAGGCTTCAATTAACCAAATGATCGGGCAGGCTTTCGTACAGGATACTCGATAATATACCGTATTCACACTATCAATCAGGTGATAGAGGACTGCGCAGAATATAACCAACCCCTATATTTAGACTTCATAGATTACGAGTAAGCATTCCACTCAGTCGAAACCTCAGCAGTCTCCATAAAAATCTCCATAAAAAGAGCAATAAAATTCCAGCAAGGAAGGGCGTCAGGCAAGGAGACGCAATATCACCAGTGCTATTCACCGCCTGTTTGCAGGAGGTGTTCCGAGGCCTGGATTGGAAAGCATTAGGGATCATTGTAGAAGCGTAGCTTGTTGGGCGTGTTTGTGCATGGTACCAGGTAGAGAAACCAACAGAACAGGACGAGCACAAAAGAGGAAGAATTCACGAGGACAACGCTGGAGGCACCACTGAAAATATATGGCGCACATGCGATTGAGCAGGCAACGTGGACAAAAAGAAAGAAAAAGGAAAGGTCAGTCATTAAAAATACTGCTGTCTTGCACATAAAAACTATGCGCCATTCATGAATCGGTATTCATCAGAAGAAAATTTGACTGACGTATTGCTGACGCAATCAGTGCCTGACTTTTTATTCTAAACGCTTCCAAGATTTCTCGGCCTGTGTTCTGCCGCGGCCAATGATTTTCACACTGCTTAACAGGGGAGTACAGTTTTGACATTTGTTGCAATTTTTCGGCAGATTGACTGTATTATTTGGTTGCAGTGTTGTGCGATTATGTCTTAAGTGGTCATTAATGCATTGACAATCTGGCCGATATAGGCCTTACCACATGTATAGGCCTTACAATAGGCCTTACCACCGTTATAAACAACGTTGGCTGTATATTTGATGAACATTGTACTGTGCTTGAATTTAAAATCTTTTTTTTTGTGCTTTTCGCAGAGGTACGGGCACATAATGATGAAAGTTTTCTGGGTGTTGAGAACACAACGCTCACACCGTATTTCATTGCCACCTTTTTGATAATTTGTGCCACCATTGCCCCATTTGTGCATATAAGGTATAACAGCAGGCCTCAGTTCCTGACGCCACGCTTCTTCGTGTGAGGTGCGTGCTGTAACCTAAGCTTCTTGACTAAGCTTCTAAGTCAGCGGCTTGGTAAAGACGCCCTGACTTGTAACATGAGGGTGTCTAGAATAAATAGTCTTGGAGGCGCAGCACACGGCGGCCAAGGCGGCGGGTGTGGCCTTTTAGTGAAGACAGCAAACAAAGAGCTTAGCGGCCCGTCACTAAAAGAACGGCCCAACGGGCAGAACCTGAATCTGGCGGCTGTTCAAACGAGGGCAACACACTCGCGCTCAGTAGTAGAGTAATTTCTGTCATCGATGGAAAGGAGGCCGCTGGCATTAGCGATGACATGGTCGTGACCTTAGTGACAATGGGCTAGCACGGTGCTGGTCTCGCATCTGGAGGCGTCGGTGCGAACTAAGTGGCAGCCAACTGGTCGGAATGGGACACAATGGACGGAGTGGTATGCAAACGGATGAGCGAAGGAAATGCGTTGTGCAGCGCATAGCCTCTGGTAAAGTGGTTGTTCATCTTCAAGGGGCCATGAAAGGATGTTTTCTCGGCTTAGGAAAAATACTAGAACGATGGGCATTCTGCCACTCGTCCCTGCAGCGCAAAAATGTTTAAGCTAGCTTCATTAATGCAGAAGGTATCGGCGATCAAAACTGATGCTGCTCCTCTTCTCCCTCAACTCATACACACCAATGCAGCAGAAAAATAAATAAAGAAAACAGGTTAAAACTGCACCCTTCCACGCCCCCTCCCGCCCATGTACTATATAGGTATCGCCCAGTTTACCGTTCCGTTGAAGTTGGTGGCTTTCAACGTGTGTGTTTGCGCGCGCGCGCGCGTGTGTGCGTGCGTGCGTCCGTGTGCGTGTGTGTGTGTATGTGTGTGCGCGCGCTAGCGCTATGGTCACTTGTTGCATAAACGCGACAAAAACGGAAGGGTATGCCTTGCAAAGTTCACAGCGCATACAGCAGAGCAGGAGACATCAAGGCGCGTTTGACATCGTGACAAGACAAACAGCCTGAGCGCACAAAACGGAGCAGTGCATCCAAATGACTTACACTCACTCACACTCAGAGCAAAAGTAAACGTTCATTACCTGATCGTAGCGAGTTATCACACCGGAAAGAACGGGATCACAGTCCCGATACCAGTAGATAACAGCCAGAGCTGTCACTCCAATAAGGCCGTAGAAAAATGACACCAGGGAAATCCCAGCAAAGGCCACGCTGGACAATAAAAAGGAGGACTTTGTGACTGAACCGCTCTGTAAATTGTAAAGAGCTAGGAAGTGAGCAGTGCACTGCGGCTGCAGCACCCGACAAAGAAGGAAGACAAATCTCTGTCTTGTGCTCCAGTCGTTTTCTGCGCTGCTCGGATGAACAGCACTGCCGGACCGCAATTGGCTCAGTATATAATCCCGTTATAGGAATTTGCATGGAAATAACCACTGAGGTGGCTAATGGGTCAAAATCCGAGCATTTTTATTTCATAAAAGAGGTGAAAAGGGAGGGTGGAGCAAAAACTGTTTGAGCACAGCTTAACAACGCTGCACCTCCCCAAAGGCAACAATAACAGCTTGCATATTTCACGTTACAAGACTATAAATTTTAATTACAAATTCACAAGGCAAAGAACAGGTCATAGGACATAGAGTGAAGTATCTTCTTTTCCTGAAATCAAGGACTGGATAAATTACATGTGAAAAATACTCATTCATACGATACATCCTTGCTTGTGTTTATACATAGCAACAAGAAAATTCAGACAGCGCTAGACAACTGGTCCGGACTGTCTCCTCCTCTTTCTGGTCCAGCTGTCTAGCGCTGTTTGAATTTTCTTGTTACCATGGAAGACCAACTTACCCAATCTGCCGTCCTTCTGCTATACATAGTAAATTTCACGTCTTATTTCACATCACAACATCACAAATGGTGAGCGCAATGGTTTCAGTGCTGTATTGACAAATATTGTAAACTGCTTCTGGAGCCTTCGCGGCTCTATGTTATGTGACGGCATCGCAGCGATGGCTCTGAGTCGAACAAGTATTGTCATATGGTCGTGACGACCATGAACGACATACGATCTAGCTGGCGTGCAACTGAAACTTTTAGTGCGCAAGCACTTCTATAGCCACAGTCCCCGGGTTGTTTCGGCGGTGCGTGTCATTGTATGGCTGTGAAGTCTCTGAGTCACAAGTGCAGCTGGCCCACTGAGTCAGTGGACACCTCAATCGCGCTCTGAGCAGGTGGTGGCGTCCACCTACAAATTGAGGCAGCTATGCGCCTTTCCTCTTTTCAAAGCTTGCGCAGGGTTTAGACTCTTTAGACCCCGTTGATTGTGAGGAAAAAAGACGCATAACTGGATCCCTGGGTCAGTGGACACCTCTATTGCGCTTTGAGGTACGTGGCGGTGGTGTCCACCTGCAAAAAATAAAAGAATGATTCTCTAATGCGAAATCAATTGAAGAGGGTTAGCTACGTTGTTTTCACCTATGTTTTCGACTATGCTTTAGTATATTATTAACTAATATTATTAACGCGTTTCCTTGTTGTATCCGAGGCTCAAATTCTTTTTATCCGAATTTCACTCCCAGGTCCCAACTTGTACATAACGAAACGACGATTCATTTGGTACCACTGGTGGGCCATAATTTTGTCACCAGTGACTGCCCTAGGTGGCACCAGTCTCGGCACCAGCCCGCACGGTACATATATAGCGGAACTCCAGCGTAGAGGGTAAACCGGCCCGTCGTGCCGGTCCGACGACTGCGCGCGCGGTCACGTGATGGGGTAATTTGATCACATGACCGGCCGCCATCTTGAAATCTCGGACGGACAAGAAACGCCCGATTGCGAGTAGCAAAGGCTAACGCTCTTAAAAATGATAGGATTGCACCTGTCTGCTTAAGAGTGGAAATTCGAATGCCTTTCCCTTTCCTCTCGTTCTCCCTCCCTTTTTCATTTAAAAATCTTGTTTGATTTTTATTTGTTTTTATTTTACTTTGAAAATTTACCTCTCGTTTTGATTTGTTCGTTTTTGTTTTTATTTCTGTGTAATTTTCAGTCCTATAGTTATTATACTTTTTATTTTCCACCCTCCGCTTTTAATTTTTTTGTTTTTCTATCGCAGTCATCTTCATTTCTAGCATCACCACTAACTTCCTCATTATCATCACCATCACCATCATCTTCGCAATCACCGGCTATCACTATCGCTGTCATCATCACTATAACTATGTATAGCACTATCACAATCTCTAGCACTATCGCCATCATAAGCTACCATTATCACTATCACTACCATCACTATCTGTCCCTAGCACTATAACACTACCATCACCACCACTAACTCAAACACTAACTGTCAATACATCAGTAGCTATTATTATTATCATCAGTATTTTTACTATATTTACTAACTATGGCTGCTACCATTACACATATGTTGCTTATCAACTGTTGTTTAATCAACATTTACATTTTATTTTAATTACAATACAACTTATTAGTGGCAGTTCGTCTGGACATTTTTGTGGACAACTTCCATATGGAATTCCGTCCACGCCACTCACGGGGGCTGTCGCCTTAAAAAACGTGCTTAGCAGTGCTAAACCGCCAGCCATTTTTTGCTGAGCGAACATGTTCGCATAAAGCACAACAGACCTTGCTAGCGCACGTATTCACAATTGGCCTAACTGCGCAAATCGGCTGTCATTATTTTCTCTTTCGTTGGCGCAAGTTTCCTACCAAGCTCGGCGTAGCGAACGCTCCGTGGTGTGCACTTCCGCAGGGCAGTGATTTTGCACGATTAAGTTCAGCAAGCGGCCTGAAAATGGCTGCTCAGTTTTGATGACACCACGAAGATAGCGTAGAGCCTTGCGCAAGAAGCCATGGGTATACCCAACACAACAACAACAACAACGACAACAAGAATTTTGATCCGAAAAGTAAAAGCGTTGCTGGCGGTGCTACGCGCATTAATTATTGCTCGAGTTTGAGACATGTCCTATTCAACGTCTTCTCTTGCTCTTTGATGAAACACTTTGCGGGACAAGTTGGCGCATAGCTTCCGGAATTCAAGCGCAACAAACGCAGAACACAGGAATGAGAACGACGAGACGCACGCTCTCCTTTCCATATGCTGTCTCTGTTGCGCTTGAATTATGGAAGAATATCATGCTATTGCTGGTCCTTACCTTTTTTATGTTACTGCGGCGGTAATTCGTACGTTACATGAAAAAATTCCTGGCGCGCAGCGGGCTAAATTTCACGCGAAATTTCCTCACCTCGCAAGTTTACGACTTTTACTGAGTCCGTACAGCAAGGTCATAGATTCTGCTTTTTACACTTTTTATGATTTTGTAAGCTCCTTTCCAGAAGAGCTATTCTTCTTTGGTAGTTGAGATGCATTTAAATCAATATGATTGGTTATAAAGGCCAATGAATCGCTAACTGTTATGTAAATAAATTATAATTTGTGCGGTTTAATATTTCTATGAGCACGTGGCTCAAGAGGGAAGCCGTAGGGGAGGGCTCCACATTAATGTTGACCATGGTGCTTTTTTAACATGCGCTGACATCGAGCAGCACAGAGCAGTTTTCGTAGCTCGCCTACATCGAAGTTCAGCAGCCACGGCCGGGATCGAAACCATAACTTCGGAATAAATAGCCGCACGACAAAGCAACTCAGCCACCGCGGTGGCCCAGTAATGCAAATAGGTTACGATGTAATAACCAGAGACTTTCTGCGAACAATACATTCTTAGCATTCAGTGCACATGCATGCAGTGCATCAACGACTGGCCATTGTATGCAAGGTGCTTTATTCAGAACGATACAGAATGGCAGCTTCTCCCGTAGGCCAGAAAGGCACAGCGCGGGCAGAGGACGTTGAAGGTACCTTCATTATCCTGCGCCCACGATGTTCCTTTCAGTCGTGTTAAGATCGCAGCGGCACACTTGGTCCCCGCCGCGGTGGCTAGCTGGGACGCTCGACTGCTGATCCCGAGGACGCAGGTTCGATGCCGGCCGCGGCGGCCGCGTTTCGATGGAGGCGAATGGCAAGTCGCCCGTGTACTGCACAATGTCTGTGCACGTTCAAGAGGTACTGACACATTGTTCTTGGGTATCCTTTTTTTTTCCTCGAACGACGCCTAAGGACCTGTAGTAATCATGAAAATGAGCTTGAAACACCAGTGCAACGCATGAATAATTAATTACAACGGTTTTGTACCGGTAGTTTTGGTCTCGGCCGGCGATAGCGCTGAACTGCACTTTGACGTCACGGTCAACCGTCCATGCGGGGCTACCTCATTCGTGATGACGTTGGCACCAGCAGCAAGCACGGATTGTTGATGTGAACAACCACTGGGTTCGGTGATGTCGCAATAGTTGGGGCAAGACACCTTTACGTTAATTGGCTGCGGGAGGAAATACCCAACAGCCCCTCGGACAACATTCAAAATGGTATTAAAATATGCTATACTCATCGCCTCCGACTGAAACTTGCCAGAGGGCTTCTCCTTACGCCCGTGAAACTAATCACATGGGTTGTTTGCCGCTGTAAAAAACCCGAGTGGTCGAAATGAATCTGGAGCCCTCCACTAGGGCATCCCTCATAGTCGATGTCGCCTTTGGACGTTAAACCCCGTATACCGAAAGAGTGCCCTTGTGACCTTGCATATGTATTCGCTGTACTTTGTATAAAAAGCTTCCTTGACACCCATGTGAAAAGAATATTCAGTAAATCCCAAGTTTCAGTCGTGACCAATGCGCAGTTGCCACCACGGACTGTCCGAGTCACTCCACGTGCAACTGCAGCGCGATAACCGCATTCTCATCAAGTAGCTGTACGCTCGGACGTCTGCCGCACTCACAAATGACTTACTGAAAGGAGGCAAGCTGCAGGCATAAAAGGAGGCCTGCGTTGTGTATGTGCGGACAGACTAGGCAAAGCAGAACGCAAATACACATGCGCTAGCGACAATACTGAATCTATATATGCACAACGTGAAACTCCTTGCTACGCAGAAAGGGTCTGAAGTATGAAACAAACTCAGTCATAACATCGTTTTATTTCATTATCTCCAATTCAGGCAGTCAAAGAAAAACAACCTAGTCGAATGTTATTTCAGTATTGTCGATGCTATTATTGCCCTTTTTCAAAATTTCGCTTCCCATCGAAGAGCTGACCTGGCCCAAAAAATTGGCAGTGGCTAGCTAAGCTATGCCAGGGTATGGACCTCCTTCACCCCGCGACGTCACGAAGATGCGGTGGCGCTGATGTTAGCAGCGACTTTCGCATGGTAGGCAAAACAGGTTCCGCTTGCCCGTGCCTACCGCAGCTGCCGCAGTTACCGGCGGCTGCTTCAAGCCTGTGCACTGCAGAAGCAGCATATATTGACCAGCTGCGTCACTGCTGGATCCGCGTAGTAGCATAAAAATATTAAATTAGCCTCGATAGGTTTCTCGCGCATAAATGCCGCATTCGGAAACTGGCTAACAGGCATTGGGCCACGGTAGTAAAGCGCGAAGTCTGGGAGGCGATGGACACTGCCACTCAATGCACTTAATAGCATGCAAGTTACTGCGTTCATTCACCTGAACTTATAGTAGGCTGATAATTTCTCAAGGAAAAAAGACATGTAGCTGCACACGTACTTATCACCTTGAGCCGGAGTGCACGGGGCGCCGACTGGTTCACTCGCCCCCAAGGAATGCGTTTTTTTGTTAATAGCACACCATGTTTAAATGGCGCGTTTTGTGACATTTAATATTTACTTGAAACTGTTTCTTGATATGACGACGTAATTATTTCATTCGAGTAGAAAGAAGTCTGGTAAGTTGTGTCAATCTTGCGCGGTCGCGTTGGTGTGCTTAGAATAGCATACCTTAAGTGTGCTAAACGCCATATGCTTTTTCATTGCATCATGCATGTGTCATGTTTCATGAGGTAATACATGATCGCGAAGCTTGTTTGGAAAGAAGCAGCCGCAGGCGTGCTACTAACAGACAGGTGGCGAGATTTAGAGGGGACGCGGCATGAAAAGTGTTTTCGTTATTCGTGCATGCGATATGTAACTAAACTTGGTGCAAATATGAAATTCCTACGCTAGTTTCAGTCATTCCTTTTATATATAGCTATACCTGGTGCAGTTCTGGGTAATTATAATTAACACTGTCGTCAAGACCTCCCAAGCTAGGTCCCAAATAATTGAGTAGATAGTGCGCAGTTTTTTTATGCCATCATGTGCATAAAGCCCGGTTCTGTATGATGACGCGATTAGTTCTTTTTCTATATGATCAGTACTTATGCATGCATAGTTAAACGAAAACGTTTCTTACAAAAAATAACTAACACAATACTGCATGTGTAGGGAAAAAATCGAGAGATTTATTATGCTCCTCAACGTCTCAGGAATAGTTTGCGACAAATGGAATCATTTGATTTTCATGCGAATTACGAAGGTGAGTGATCCAGTCGCAGAAAATGTGAGAGGTCAGAAAACGAACCTTAAAGTTTATTCCCTCGTTTATGGCATCTTCGCTTTCGCTTTGGTCAAAAAAATGCGGCACTGAAATCAAAGAAATTATCTCACAATTTCTGACGACCACACTTCTAAAAAGCGTAATTTATAAATTTGTACTCAATATTTTGCTATAATTTTTCGTCACGAAACTAGACTTCAGGGCTAGGAAAGAAAATAATTCTAGAAATCAAAAATTTTCATCAAATCGACCAGCTTAACAAGAGGACAAGTCGGCCTGGCTGGTGCGTGGTCATGCGGCTAAAAACAGCGCTAAGCGAGACAGGAGATCGGGGACACGACGCTGTCCCCACTTTTCGCGCAGCGCGACACGTACGTATGTCAGCAGACGATGAGCGCATGTCTGCTCCGACGAAACAACGCCAGCACTTCCCCTCACTACTGTCCCGAAGTAAAATCATTCCGGCTAGTGCAGAGTGTCAAAACTTGTTTTATTCAATGCCTAGCGCATAAATAAACGGCAGGAACGCTTTCTACATGTTTACTACTAACCATATATACAATACACAGTGTCAAACTATTTCTCTTTATAGGCCGCACGTGGACAACGCGAGCTCGTGTACTTCGACAAATTACTAAGTTGGAAGCATCGACCATTGCTATGATTCGCAGAAACTGGAAACGCGCCTACAAGCCTTGAAAACCCGCGCACAACACCTATCCGCGACGCCACTCCCCGACCTTTTGCCTACCACGAGCTCGCTAGCGACTGCAGCGCCACCTCGTTTCTTTACAAACATGCAGGAGGTCCATAGACCTCCTGCATGTTTGCAAACAAACGAGGAGGCGCTGCAGTCGCTAGCGGGCTCGCGGTAGGCAAGAGGCCAGGGAGTGGCGTCGCGGAGAGGTGTTGAGCCCGGGTTTTCAAGGCTTGTTGGCGCGTTTTCAGTTTCTGCGAATGACAGCAGTGGTTGATGCTTTCAACTCAGTAATTTCTCGAAGTACACGACCTCGCGTTGGCCACATGTGGCGTATTCAGAGAAATAGTTCGCCATTGTGTATTGTATATATGGTTAGTAGTAAACATGTAGAAAGCGTTCCTGCCGTTTATTTATGCGCTAGGCATTGAATAAATTAAGTTTTTGGCACTATGCAGTCGGAATGATTTTACTTCGGGACAGTAGTGAGAGGTAGTGCTGGCGTTGTATCGGCGGAGCAGACGTGCGCTCACCGTCTGCTGACATACGTACGTGTCGCGCTGTGCGAAAAGTCGGGACAGCGTCGTGTACCCATTCTCCTCTGTCTCGCTTAAGCGCTGTTTTTATCCGCCGGAGCATGCACCAGCCAGGCCGACTTCTCTCTCCCCTTGTTAAACTGGTCAACTTGGTGAATTTTTTTGATTTCTGAAATTACTATCTTAGCCCTGGGGTCTTCTGTTTCGTGACGTAAAACAATAGCAAAATATTTAATAGAAATTTATAGATTACGCTTTCTAGATGTGCGGTCGTCGAAAATTGTGAAGCAATTTCTTTGATTTCTTTGAGGCTGTCTTTGAGTTCAGTGCCGCATTTCTTTGACCATAGCGCAAGCGAAGAGGCCAAAAACGGGGGAATAAACGTTAAAGTTCGTTTTCTGACCTTTCACATTTTCTGCGATTGGCATAACTCACACCTTCGTAATTTCGTAACGCATGAAAATAGAATGATCCTATTTGTCTCACACGATTCCTGAGATATTGAGGAGTGCAATAAATCCATCTATTTTTTCTAACACGTGCAGTACTATGTTAGTTATTTTTGCAAGAAACGTTTTCATGTAACTATGCATGCATAAGTACATGATCATCTAAAAAAAGAACTGATAGAGCAATCATACAGAACAGTGCTTTGTGAACATGCTGGCTTAAAAAAATTGCGCACTTTCTACTCAATTATTTAAGACCTTGAGGTGACTTGACGAGCTTGTTAATTATAATTCCCCAAGAACTGCACCAGGTACAGCTAAAAATAAGACGCATTACTGAAACTACCGTAGCAATTTCATATTTGCACCAAATTCACTTACATATCGCATGC
Source organism: Amblyomma americanum (assembly GCF_052857255.1). Classification (NCBI taxonomy): domain Eukaryota; kingdom Metazoa; phylum Arthropoda; class Arachnida; order Ixodida; family Ixodidae; genus Amblyomma; species Amblyomma americanum. The sequence continues at coordinate 19,973,575 of NC_135505.1, read as the reverse complement.
ATAAATAACGAAAACACTTTTCATTGCCGCGTCCCCTCTCAATCCCGCCACGTGTCTGTTAGTAGCACGCCTGCGGCTGCTTCTTTCCAAACAAGCTTCGCGATCATGGACTACATCATGAAACATGACACATTAATGATGCAATGAAAAAGCATGTGGCTTTTAGCAAGTTAAGGTGCGCGATTGTAAGCACGCCAACGTTACCGCGCAAGAACTTACCAGACTTCTTTCTACTCGAATCAAATATTTACGTCGGTCATAATAAAAAACATTTTCAAGTGAATATTAAATGCCATAAAACGCGCCATTAAAACATGCTGTGCCATTAACAAAAGAACGCATTCCTTAAGGCGAGTGAACCTACCGGCGCCCCGTGCGCACCGGCTCAAGGTGATAAATACGTGTGCAGCTACATATGTGCTTTTTTTCCCTTGCGCAGTTATAAGCGCACTATGCTGATGTTCAGGTGAATAGACGCAGTAACTTGCATGCTATTAAGTACATTGAGTGGCAGTGTCGATCGACTCTCCGACTTCGCGCTTTACTACCGCAGCCCATTCCCGGTTAGCCAGCTTCCTAATGCGGTATTTATCTGCGAGAAACCTATCGAGGCCAATTTATATTTCTTTTTATGCTACTACGCGGATCCAACAGTGACGCAGCAGGTAAATGCATGCTGCTTCTGCAGTGCGCAGGCATGATGCAGCCGCCGGTAGCTGCGGCAGCTGCGGTAGGCACGGGCAGGCGGAATCTGTTTTGCCTACCATGGCGAAGTCGCTGCTGACATCAGCGCCACCGCATCTCCGTGACGTCGCGGGGTGAAGGAGGTCTATACGTAGCGAGAGGTGCGTTTCCATGGCTGAGCTTGTGGTCGCTGCATGTTTAGCAATGGGAGACACTGAGTATACACATCTTTTATTCATTTTGCTTGAAAGAGACGAAGACTGTCCAATGATCTGTGAAGTAGCATGCAGCGGTCTCAATTTTGTCGATACAGTATTTCGATCTGGTAGAGCCGCTTTAGTATACAAGCTCTATAGTAGTTCCCCATTGTGTAGTCTGGACGTGAGGGTCCGAAGCTAAATTAAAGTCAGACTTTTCTTTCATACACTGAGTAAGAGAGTCATGTTTGCTGTTGAAATCACCCTGTCACGCACAACTGTGAAACCGCGCCGTAGGCTGGTATGCACGTTTCAACCACATCAATCGTCTGCTAGACAGATGTTCCCGGTGCCACGTAGACTCCTTGGATGATAATGCCGTTTTCCAGAAGCCGAACTCAGCAGGCTTCACCATTATTCAGCGCAATCGTAGGGAGGTGTCTGAAAGCGGTGATACCTTGTTTCACGTACACACGGGCTCAACGTTCTTATTTCGTTCAAGCCAACTGCCAGGCGACAACCTCAGAATCGGAAGAGTTAATCCCCTCTTGTCTATACGGCCCTTTAGCAGCGGCTGGACTCTCCGTCTATGCATGCACGTCAAACATTGTGATAGAGGCGCCCACTACATCTCCGCCTTTTATACGCAATCAAGCGCATGCCACGCGGGGTTCGGGTGATAGAGCGGCATGCGGCAAGGCGGCGACGAAGAACGCGGCGCAGCTGTGGGGTCTCTCTGGTTACCATGTTATCAGCGCATGCGCACATCTGCTCATCTGCGTGGCGTCACGCTCGGCTTTCACGGTGGAGCGGGCGTTCGGTCGCGGCGATAGCGAAGCGCACGCCGCACTTAGCTCCTCTTCGGTTGCCATGGTAACGGCGCATGCGCACAACTTTCCTCTCCCATGTACCGCGAAATGCTCAACTGGTAGCCCAGTGTAGCTCTCGCTAAAAACATGCGCCTCGACTGACTGCGGCGACCGCCCAGCGGGCGCTTATAGGAGAACAAGCGTGCCGTGTGCAGCGCCTGCGCGTGAAGAGAACGAGGAGAGAAGTGCAGCTCGGAGGAAAGTGTCGTTAATTTCAAATTATCAATTACTCCAGCACCTGGGGTTAAAGATCCTCAGGTGGTCGAAATTATTCCGGAGTCCTCTATTACGGCACCTTCCTTTCTTTCCTTCCTTCTTTCTTTTCTCTTTTTTTCTTTCTTTCTTCCTTTCTCTATTTCTCTCTTTCTTTCCTTCTTTCCTTCTTTCTTTCGTTCCTTCTTTCTTTCTTTCCTTATTTCTTTCTTTCCTTATTTCTTCCTTTCTTTCTTTCTTTCCTTCTTTCTTTCTTTCCTTCTTCCTTTCTTTCTTTCTTTCTTTCTTCCTTTCTTTCTTTCTTTCTTTCTTTCTTTCTTTCTTTCTTTCTTTCTTTCTTCCGGCGCGATTTCTTACGCGTGGTTCAGGGGTCCACCGAATGGTGAGACAGATACTGCGCCATTTCCTTTCACCAAAAAAAAAAAACAATTCTTCTTCTTCTTCTGCTTCTTCTTCTTTACCTCAGTAATCATGGCACATGCCCATGCGGGGGGATTGGCCAAAGTGTAGTGGCATAAACAAAGAAATTTCCATAGGAGATTACGACAAAATTTTAGCACCAAACGTGAGTTTTGAAAAATATCAATAAAACGACAGAAGAATATTTAACCTAAATAACAGACAGAAATTTGGTGAAAAATGAAGAGCTCAAAGCATATTAAAAGAATTAGCAAATCAACTTACCAGTCTCGATTATGTATTCATGGAGAATCCCACAAATTGAACCCAATGCAAATCCTTTGGCGCTCGCACCAAACGATGATAACACTGGCAGAGATAACGGGACCCCTAACCTGGAGAGAGGGACCCCCAGGTAAATCTTTCTGTGAAGTGCGAACTTTGGACAGTAGAGGAGAAAATGGTGTAGAGATTCAACCTCCCCGCATGTGTCACATAGGTTTGTCGGTGTCAACCCACACCTGCATAGATATTAATTCAAACTGAGAATCCTGCACCGCAACCACGTCATTGTTACCTCACACAGCCTGGTTTTACATGAATGAATGTTCCAATTATATGCTAAGTGCTGATAATCAGTGGTATTTAGTAAGTGATCGCGTAACCTGGGTGATATGTGTTGGAACCGCTGAAACCTGGAAATCGCCAGCATGCTGACAGTCGGGACGGGATGTGGCACTGAGCCATCAGGAGCCGACCTTGCTAAGCAATCAGCCACCTCATTTGAATGAGTACCTGCATGGGCAGGGACCCAGAAAATGGACCTCCTTCAATGTGCATGGGACAAAAATCGCAGGAAACGGCTCAAAAAAATCTTTTTGTGAAGTTTCAAGGGAGTGTAAAACTCACAAACTATCAGCGAGGATAATAACGTGAGACACATGAGATGGAATTTTGTGCAGGCCTATTCAAGGAGCCAAAAATTCCGCAAAGAATATTGGAATGTAATCTGGGATGCGGACAGAATAGCACCATGCCAAATCCTGTGAAAAGATGCCAACTTCAGCTTTTTGGCAGTTGACGGAGGAGTCGGTAGAAACCACCGTATAATGGGGGTATTTTTCTATGTGATCAGAGAAAAGACCGTTTAAATCAACGATCTGAGGGAAGAGCTGAGACAGGAGATAAAGGCCTCCCGTGAAGCGCTGGAGCGGGATTTACGTGCCGATAAGCGAGAGCTGCGAGGGGAAATAGGTGAAAACGAGAAAAGCGTTACTCACATGGATGAAGTTTTTGAAGAGCTGAAGAAGGATTGTTGTGACGTTAAGGCAGAAATTGCTGCACTAAGACAAGAAAACGATGAACTGCGTGCTGAGCTTGATGCGATTAAGAAACGCCTTGCTGACACTGAGTTCCGTCTGACACACGCAGAACAGTACTCGAGAAACAAAAACATTGAAATCAAGAGCCTAGATGAAAAACCAGACGAGGACGTCGCTAGCATTGTCCGTGATCTTGGTGAGTTCGCCGGTGTGGCCATTGCCCCTGATGACGTTGAGACTTGCCACCGCATGCCGTCCAAGAATAAACCCTGTTGCATTGTGGTTCAGTTCTGTCAGCGCCAGAAGAGAGATGCCTTGCTCGAAAAAGCTAGGAAGCTGCGCCTGAAGAATTTTGACCTTGGTAATACTTCGCAATTGCCTGTGTTCATAAATGAACATCTGTGCCCTACTCTCAAGCGTCTTCTGGGACTTGCTGCAGCCAGAAAACGTTTCGTTGGCTGGAAGTATCTTTGGTGTCGCAATGGCAAAACCTACGCTAAAAATTCTGATGACTCTGGAGTACTGATCATCAAGCAGAAACATGATTTAGAGAAAATCCAACGAGAGGTCTCTTTTTGCAGCTAAGAATAAAAAATACAATGGAGGTGATTATGGAAAACTACACTCTTTGGAGGGTAGTCGTCAGATCTGTAAAATTCTTCTACACGACGTCGGCCACGTGGCATTCTCCCCATTTCCTAAAGAAAATCTCACTACATACAGCGGAAGCTTCCATAGTAAGCCAGAATAGATTGCGACAAAAAAAAATACAGCACCAACGCCTACCCAAGACAAACGCCTTCATCGCCCATGACAGTATATGTCTCCCATTTTTACCTGCAGACGCTCGAAGTATTTTTCTTCATACTCGCTGCGCTAGAAACTGCATCTATGTCGATATCGCTCTCACGAAACTTTCCAAATGAAGGGACATTTCTTAACACACGTGTCCTCGTGATAATGACCATGATTCTTAATGCCAGGCAGATACGCCGCCTCGAGTACGGATGGTGCGCTGTAGAGCTTAGCCGTCTTTGCGCACATTTTACGAGTTGGCCGTTCGATAACGGCGGGTCAGGACATAACTTCTAACCGTTCTACGATGGCTTCGTATGTGAGCGACTTAGTTGACGCAGCAGAAGTGGACGACTGTTCATTAAACGATTCTCGCCAGTGCTTGAACTGCATAAATTTTAACCTGAGGTCGGGCCGGAATAAAAACGGCGACCTCGAGGTTTTCTTTAACATGGCCAATATGAGATTATGATGTTTTCAGAAACATGGTTTGATTGGGAAGTGGATGTGGTTAAACTACCTGGCTACAGACTTTATTTTGTTAACCGTGTAGGCAAACGTGGTGGCGGTGTATCCATGCTAATTTCCAATGATACCGAGTGCGAATTGCTCCCCGAGTTTTCCTGCTCTACTCCTAACATCGTGGTCCTTGCACTCAAATCGCGAAAATACATATTATGTACGTGTTATCGCCCGCCATCCGGTGATGTATCTTCGTTTTTCACCTTCATAGATCCAATCTTAGAATTTTTCAATGCTCAGAAATGCCATATAATATTAGGTGATGATTTCAATACTAATTCTCCTGCCGAAAATCGTACAAAAATGTTATTTGAATCTGTTTTGAACACTCACTCTGGTCAAAATGTAATAAAGTCACCTACAAGACTGAGTGAAGGTTCACAAACACTCCTTGATCTTTTTATAACAAACTTTGAAACCAGTCGTACCAAATATGGTGTCATCAATTACTGCTTAAGCGATCACCTTCCGATTTTCATTTCAGTGTATAATGAGTTCCGAGCTATTGCGAAATCTGAGCCACCTTTGTCTCGCTCGCAAATCAATCCGCGCACTTTATCGAGATCCCGTGATTGCATTGCGGATGTGAGCTGGAATGATGTGCTCTGTGAACATAACGCTCGATATAGCCTATGATACGTTTGTGAAGAAATTTTTATCATTGTATAAAACCTGCTTTCCCCTGCATGTGCTCGGTCAAAGAAAATCCGTAAGCCATGGGTAGCGTCTGAACTCCTTAACCTGATAAAAAAGCTTGACCGGCTTTTTCAGAAGTTTATCAGCAACAAATGCCCTGAGGCTCTCATAGCTTTTAAGACCTATAGAAATCATGTCACCAAAGAACTTCGTTCTGCTAGAAATCGTTCTCACTATAATCTCCTAACTTCCTGGAATCAGCAATCTGGTGACGTCTGGCGCAGGTTAAACCAAATAGTTGGAAAATCTCCAGAGATGCTTACAAAACTAAATAATAATAGCGTAGAAATTTCAGGGGAGGACTTAGCTAATACATTCAATTACCGTTTTCTTTTTCTATTCTCAGTGTCGTCCAGTGGAGACTACTTGTCTTTCATGAAACATTCTTTCTAACAAACTGCGTTTCTTGAGCCAGTCTCGGAATCTGAAATATTAACCACATTTGCCAGTTTGAAAAACAGCACGTCCACAGACATAATGGGTCTTCAAGTAAAGCCTATAAAATATATTATTGACCTAACTGCACATATCTTGGCGCATATATTTAACATTTGCCTTTCTTCGGGGGTGTTTCCTCGGAGCATGCAATGTGCAAAAGTTACGGTAGTATACAGAAAAGGCGACAAGTACAACCTGTCTAATTAGCGTCCGATTTCAATACTCCCCGTTTTTTCTAAGGGACTCGAAAAAGGCATTCTTAAATGATTAACTTCTTTTACTGATCGCTACATCTTAGCTCCCGCACAGCATGGTTTTAAAAAAAAATCGATCCACTGAACAAGCGCTCCTTGCTCAGAAAGATCTCATCCTTGAAAATTTTGAAAACAAAAACATGGTCAGTAAAAGTTTGCCGGTGGTGTTGGTCCGGTGTTTCCAGAAACTGGATGCACTGCCTGAAGGCTTCTCGATGACATGATTTGCAGGCGAAGCGATTTAGTGAGAAACGAACTTTTATACAGGCTATTTACAGATGGGTACAAACAAAAGTCAGTATACGGCCACAACTATCCGCGACCGGCCTAGCCGACCGCCTGCACAGAGGCGAGGGACACCGCGTCCCAACAGTCAAACCGGCGCGCCTCGCACCAGCTCTCAACGGTCACTCCCTCCGCACTCGGCCAGACCGAGCGCCTGCCAGCTAGGAGCCGCTCGAGACCAAAGCACACGGGCGCGGCTCCCTTCGCGGGTACACCCCGAAGATGCCCGCGCCCCTTTCCACACGTAAAAATAAACTGCTAACTGCGGCTCATCAGTTTTGACGAATAGGAAAGCTCAGAACTGATGTCAGCGTTTTCCCTTACCCACGAGTTGCTCCGTAGGTGTTCTCGCAATCCTTCGGCAAGGGGACAGGGGTCCAAGGTCGAGGCCGCCAGATAGCCCCGCCGTCCGGAGCGGCGAAGGAAACCGCAAGGACGAATGGGGAGACTAACCAAAAAGGCATGAGTCCCCTTCTAACGGCGTGCACCAAAGCAAAACAAAATAAAACAAAACCGGACGCGCAGCCTAGGTCACTGCCCTCTCGCGGAATATTCGCAACACATGTACAAAAAGATGCGACAGCGTGCCGAACCCTACATGGTCCTTGGTATCTTCGTTGATTTTAAAAAAGCTTTCGATTATATTAACCACAGTATAGTTCTACAAAAGTTGGAGCATTATGGTATTTGCGGTATAGTCCACAAGTTATTTTCGTGTTACCTTCAATACCGATCCCAATGCGTTGTTATAAATGGACACTCCTCTGTCGTCAAACCGGTTTAGCTAGGTGTTCCGCAAGGGAGCATCCTAGGTCCTTTTCCATTTATTTTAGATATAAACGCATATATGGTCCTTGGTATCTTCGTTGATTTTAAAAAAGCTTTCGATTATATTAACCACAGTATAGTTCTACAAAAGTTGGAGCATTATGGTATTTGCGGTATAGTCCACAAATTAATTTCGTGTTACCTTCAATACCGATCCCAATGCGTTGTTATAAATGGACACTCTTCTGTCGTCAAACCGGTTTAACTAGGTGTTCCGCTAGGGAGCATCCTAGGTCCTTTTCCATTTATTTTAGATATAAACGACATAGTTAATATTGACCCTAGTGCTAAGTACATAATTTACGCTGACGACACAAGCTTATTTTTTGCAGGTAGTTCTGGTCCGGATTTGGCTTGCCATGCTAATCGAACACTTAACCTCGTTAGTACCTGGGCAGCAAGAAATGAATTAAAATTAAATATTGCAAAAACCAAGGCTGTTATGTTCCATCCAAGAAATAAAGTTTATGTATTACCCACAATTGTCATTGACCGCGTGGAGATACAGGTTGTTCAGTGTTTCAAGATGCTCGGTGTTCTTTTTTTCTGAAAATTTGTCTTGGGATTCACACATAAATGGCCTCATCAAAAAACTTTCTAAAACTATAGGTCTCATGCGCCGACATTGTTTCATGTTTCCAAGAGCAGTTAATATCATGCTTTACAACTCGTTATTCTCATCATCTCTCAATTACAGCGCACTTGTTTGGGGAACTACTACTAAAGACAATATTCGTGAGCTCCATTTTCTACAAAAACGTGGCATCCGCATAATATGCAAAGCACCCTATTTAAGTCACACGCAGGAGATGTACAAGCAGCTAAATATCTTCAGCGTAGAATCTATGTATGACTACAGACTTTCTAATAAATACAGATTAGAAAGAACTAAAGGGAATGACACCTTGAAGTTACTGGCAAATCTTGAAAAACACTCCTATATCCCCAATGCGCAACCCAGATGAGTGGAAATTGAGCATAATGCCGTAGAGGATATGGAAGGCAAATGTTAAAATTTAGACTACCAACATTGCTGAATGATTTCGCGGGGGGCAGAAATACAGATTTTGACTCTATTTCGTTGAAGAGCCTGCGGAATAAATAGGTATAGGACTTAAATGTCACCACGCCTTAAATTTTGAAACTGTTTGCGCTTTTCCTTTTTTCCTTTTTCCTTTTTTTTGCTGTGTTCCTTATTGCTGATTTCTTTGTATCATGTTGTATGTATGGGTAAACATATATACGCTTCACCATGTAAACTAATAATTTCATTACAATGCACTTTATTTTCATGTATGCTCATGTTTGACTTGTGTTTGACTCCTGTCGCACCCATTTTTAATCTTTATTTTTAACCACTGCAGCATGTAGTTGCATACTGCTTGCCATGTATTGGGGTACGGACTTTAGTCAAGCCTTCTTCTGGCTTTTTGCCCGTGCTCCAAACATCCCTGAGATGTTGAATACAATTGTATTGTATTGTAAAATGTTTGCGGGCATGTGTTTCGCATGAGATGGAAAGATGCGGTCAAAATGAATTTCCACTGCTGGCGGCGTGCCATCAGCCCACTGCAAAGAACTGAGATCAACACCAATCGGTGTTATAAGGTTCTGTGCGAATATAATTTGTTGCATTTGATACCGTGGCCAATGAATAGAAAAGAATAAGGCCGGCTGAGACACAAAAATAGGAGTGCTGACATTAGTCACCGGGTCGGTCGACCTGAGGAAGTCTCGCACCGTGAGTATTTGAAAGCGGGAATTTAGATCAGGAATGCGGGCTTCCAGATAAAGCAGGGCGTTTGAAACTGATTTTGGGAGACCAAGGCAGAGACGTAGAGCGCGCCTTTCCAGTAAGATGAAGGGTTGAAACTTGTGGTTTGCACTACCAGAGAACGGAATGCAACCAAATTCAAGTATATGTCTCACATAGGCTTTGTATACTAAGAATAATGTGTCGCGGCACATCCCAAACTTTTTATTCGAGATTATTATCAGCCGGCCTAAAGCGCGTTCTCCTTTAAACACATTGCTGTTTATATGAAGGCTGCAATCTAATGCAGGGTGATAAGTAACACCTAGATATTTTAGGGATTCCACTTGTGGAATCAGGTTAGAGCGGTGGACTAATGCAATGTGCAAAGGCGTGTCTGGAGGAAATACGAAAACGCAGCATTTGTCTACATTCAGGGATAAATTAATTGGTTTGATCATAGAAGGGATAAATTAATACTCTGCAACCATACTCCAAGAGCATCCAAATATCCCTGCAGAATCTGGTAAAGGGAATGGATATCCCTGGCCGAGGCGAAAAAAGCTATGTCATCTGCACACACAAAAACTGTTACACCAGGACGAATGGGGATGCCACTGACCAAAATATTAGAAAGCAGAGGGGATAGCACCGATCCTTGCGGCACACCTCTTGATTGATAATATGTATTAGAACAAAGGGTTCCCTCAGTGCAATAAAAGTATCGGCCCTTCAGAAATTCAGATATCCACGCATAAATGTAGGTTGGAGGATGTAACTGAGCAAGCCTGTTAAGTAAAATAGTATGTTCTACACTGTCATAGGCTTCTGCTACATCAAGAGTAACCAAAGCTGAAACTTCCCTTCTGCGTAGCGAAAGCCGAATTCTGCTCTCTAGATCCACATGCGCGGACAATATAGAGCATCCGCGACGAAAGCCAATCTGGGCTTATGTTAGACCATTGACATCATGAACATGTTTTGTGAGGTGACTGTGCACTATTCTTTCTATTAATTTGACTAAATTTGAAGTCAGCGCAATTGACTGAATATCATCTAAGACGTATCATTTTTCTGCATCTTTCATCAAGTAAATAATTTTCGCTGTCTTACAAATGCTTGGAATCCAAGCATTTTCCAACAAAGCATTGACCATATCTAAGAGGTCGCTTGTAAAATCCTGGGCTAAAATTTTAATCATACCAGCAGTGACACTATCTGGTCCACTTTTTTTTTACTTTAGCTTCGTCATCTTCGTGCGGAGCGCGCGCTCACCCTTGATCCCGTGCCCATGCAGAGTGCACCTGCTGGACGGAGCCACGCGTGTTTCTTTCGCGGAATACCTCCCATGAACAGCTCTCACTTTAAAACTACCACCAGAACTGGCCTCACAGTTCGCAACTTACGTCCTTGCTTCGGGCAGAGACCGTGCTGCCAGGAACCTTTGCGTTATCATCTGGTCCAGGCCAACTCGCGTGAGCTGGAAAGGGAAGGCTGCGACAGACGCAGCCCAGACGGTTTCGTCGGTCTCCAGGTCCAGGTCAGTTCTGCGTGTCAATTAAACGTCAAGTACGGGACGTTCATTCAGTTTTTTCCTTATCATGTCCAGCTCTCTTGAAAAACTTTTTGGAATTTTGGAATATTGTAATGTCTTTTTATGGAAATATTGAAGGTAATATTTCATTGTTTTGATGCGTTGCAAAATATTTATTTTGAAGGTTTTTATAGTTCGCATCGAGCATTAAAACTGGCAGAGAAAACCAATGAAGAGCGTTTTTGACGAAAGCAAAAATAATACCAAAATCATGAAAGTGTGCCGACGGGGAATCTACGGTTATATTGAATGTTATTGTAAAATCTTACAATATATGAAAACTCTCTTCAAAAACTCTTCATAAACTCTTTCCCGTTGAAAAATGCTTTTGTCCAGAATTGCTGGGTATGCGCATTGCAGGCTTCATTTTTGGCACGCCTCTCTGTTCACGGCTGCGTCAGTTACAACTTCGCCCTATAGCCTTCGGTATGGAAGCGAAGAGCCGCGGCTACTCGAAGTCAGCAGCCGAGCTGCAGTTGAGGTACGTTTGTTAGAAGTGCGAGGTAAAAAGACGCCTTGAACGAATTGCATCTTGCGGCCATATTAAGCTATGATTGGCTGTGATAACTTTATTGGCTATTGTTATTTCTTTATTAGGCACCCGAATGACGCTCTCGGGCTTTACGGCCCGAGTTGATTCGCGGAATTCGCGCAAACACGACATGCATAAGCCATGGAAGCAGCCATTATTAGACAGTAGAAAAAAAAGAGAGGATGCTAAGGGTAGCAGTTAAGTATTCCACATACCAAACCATACTATATATGACAGCGCCATACATGGAATGAAATTCAGACGATTTCAGCAGGTATAGTCACTTATTTTTGACAGAAACCACTTGCGTCTCAATGTTTTCTCGATCATTTGCGACCTTAGAGTAAAAAAAAAATAATAGGGGACAGTTAAGATCTGCTTAAAGGGTATGGTGCGACAGCTGCAGTGGGTTAATGCTGATGTACGCAGAATGGGTCATTCTCGACCTGACGTCAACAGATCCCTGGGAGGCCTCATACCACTCATGGCGCAGTGGTGCAGCGGGTAAGCGATGCGCCACTGCCCTGCGATGGTAGGTGCTTCCATGGGTGGGGCTTGAGCGGCCCAGCTTGCTCTTCGCGGGCAACCTATCGCGACCAATCATTAACTGCCACCTGCCACGGTGCGCAGTTTGCTCACAATCCAGTGGGCAGGTTGCGATGGCGCCACAAGGTTACGAGACACAGGTGGCCTCCTCTCTGGGAATTTGTGATGGATTTTTCGCTCACGGTCAACGACGGCAACGGCGACGCCAAATTTTCTGCGGCACGAGCTCCATAACGCTATCGCGTTAGAAATGTTAATGAATAGTTGCAGTCTGAGGGGTACTGTCTAGAACTTGGGTGTACGTTTTACAGTGTACAGACATATTAACCTGTCACTCCGATTGCCGGGAACGAGAGCCACGAACATGGAGAGCAAATTTCCAATGAAACAATACGACCCACCCAATTTAGCGGGCGCATCGCGGTTTTCGAACAACTAAAAGAACTTGCACCCAGCATCGCACCAGCGCTTAAGCTTCGCACTCTCTCTTCGAACCATCACTCTGTCTTCTAGACGACGTAATTGGGCTGATGATGGGTTTATGCCCTGCATAAACTTCTCCACAAGACAGCGGGGTACCACGAATCACACTCTTTTCGCCTAGCACGTGCTCTGTCTCGTGATTTATTGCGCAGTAGAGACCGTAGCCGTTTTATCATCGTCAGTTGGCGCTTTTGCACTGGGACAAGGCCAGAATGGTTCGTTAATTCCTGAGGCGCTTGAGCAGCACCATTGATCGCAGGTGCAGAAACAAATTTAATTATAGACAGCAATTTGTCAGAATTGAATCCAATGAATCTGACTTGAGACCAATCAAAAGAGGTGTTCCCCAGGGCAGTATTCTGGGCCCACTGCTATTTAAAATTTACATTAATGATCTAACAAACACTTCTATTAGGCTAAAATATTTTTCTACAGCTCCTTATTGTAATTAACTCGTAAACGAACCAAACTTATTCCTTACAAAATTTGAAAGTGGTCAGTAGTAAAGCAGTTACCAATTAACGTTAATAAAACTAAGTCTATTCTATTCAATCCAAAATAAAAAAAGTACACATTCCTGTAATATTAAAGTACGGAGAAGAAGAACTACACATATTCGATAAGATCAAAATCTTGGGAGCAACGTTTTCTCAATACATGTTGTGGGATAACTGCGTCGACTTCGTTTTAACACGGTTGTCTCGTTTAGTCGGAATCGTATCAAGGCTTAGACCATGTCTGCCATTTCAATTTAAAATTCTTTATAAATGTCCTTTTAATTCCTATCTCAATTAATGCTTTCTCGTTTGGGGGGCAACTACTCATACAAATTTGCAAGAGATATTTATACCAAAAAAAAGTTTCTCAGGATCTTTTATTACTTTTCATACAACCGCCACACACAAAGCTTTTTCTAAAAAGCTGGAATAATGCCAGTGCAAAATCTTTATAATAATAAGTTAACTGTCGATTTCAAACGAGAAATAACAGAAAGTGAAATGTTTCTACAAGAATTATTATTGTTAGAAGAGAGCGTTGCAACCTACACTACCTGTCACAAATAAAAATGAAATGCTATAACACCTCGCACTGATTTTCTTATTGAGAAATGGTCGTTCACCCTGCCAAGACTTCTTAATCAGAACAGTAAAAATGGTATTGATCTTTTCAAAAAAAAAAAAGAAACTAAAGAAACACCCCAGTACAATTCACTTGTGCCAGCATTACCCCGTGGACTTTTGTTTTCATGGCATGTGTACATTTGTATGAAGGTTTGCATATTTATCATTGTTTTACTCCTAGGTTGTATTTTCATTGCAGATGTAAATATCGTAAATTTGTGTGTGTGATTCACAAGCTTTCCGTGATTTATTTGTTGTGTGTTTGCTTACTGTCGCCTTGTTTGCTTACTGTCGCAGGGGGCTGTTGGCTTTGTTCAAGCTTGCGTTCGTTCGGGCAGCTTCTACTTGCAGCCCTCTCCATCTCTTTGATGGAAATAAGCCATGGTTTATTTGATTTGGTATAAGACATGACGCATGGTCGGGTTGCAGTGTGTGGAAGAATCTTTCCGTCCTTTTTTAGCCTGAACCATTATGTTCCCTTGCAGGGTATGACGCAATAGCGTTAATGGGACCCTTCAGCGGCCCGGGGTGGCCTTTGCATATCACTTCGCGGAGAGGGTCATTCTCTTCATTACATCATAGATCGCAGCGAGCCCTCATACCACCCTGGCGCAGTGGTGTAGCAGTGGCTGTGGGGCTTGTGAGACCCAGGTTGCTCTTCTTGGAGAACTTCTCGCGACCAATCAATTATATAACAGCCACCTGCCATAGCAGCACGCGACGTCACATGGCCACGTGATACTGGCCATCTGATTTTTCGCTCACAGCGCCGACGCCAGATTTTTTGCAGAACGTGAGCTTTAATGCTATCGCGTTAAAATGGCTTTCATCAGCACCATGCGCCGGGAACCGGACTCTGTGCGCATGCCTCCGGTCTAAATGGCCACAGAAAGTGAAACTTTTTCTGACTTACCGCAGGAAATATGCCGTGACGTTTAGGCCAGTCAGCGGCCGCGGCGGGTCGAAGCTATTCGAGGAATCGTAGATGACCTTCCCGATGATGACCAGTGGGGAACCGGTCATGATCACTGCCTGTACGCAGTCGGCCCACACGACGCTTCGGAGCCCTCCCTGAAGAAGCGACGGAAAAGCGACATGCTTGTTTTTGTATCGGAGAGGTTTCGAGCGCCTGCCCAGCTCACGAACTTTTGACTAAGAATGCGACAGTGCAGCGCGTGGTGTGCTGCCCATTAATACAGCCATAGAGACTGAGACTCAGGTAGCACTTCGAATGAGGGCGGTGCTGACAATAGGACTTCAAGAAATGAGAACTCTGGAATAGCAGCGTAGAACTGGGAACAAGTGCGTTTTAAGATTTATTAAGGCAGCTTATCGCTACGCCATTAAGACAAACTATGCCACTATAACGTCTGCCCATGAGTCGTGATTTCCAGCTTTTAATATTTAAACACTGAAGGCCTTTGCTGCACTTTGTTTCACATGTTTCTGGTCCACAGTTTGAGTGTGATAATGGTCCTGTAAAACATTGACTGGTGGAGGAGTTGGCTAGATGTAATTCGTACTGAAACAGCGCATCGGCACGGGGCCAAAAAGAGAAGACTGGGCGAGACACGGCGGTATAAGTCTCGTCCCGTTTTCTCTTTTTAGCCTCGAGCTAATTCACTAAGGGTGATGGTGCTGGATTTGCAGTCAAGGTTTGCTGCTGCTAACTGGCCGTATGATGGCTAAGCATGTTTAAAATACGGCTTGGTTTTCAATAATATTGAGCAGGTAGTTCAGCGCTTGGCCTGTTGTCTATTCCTTAGCTGTCATGCCTGGTTCTTTTTCGCTGCCATTATCCACAACGAATTATGGAGTGGCCCCGTTCCCTCTCGTATTCTTAGAACCGAGCATGCGCATGGCAATCATCGGATAACTCGGATATTGTGCAAACTTATACTAAATGAACGCAAAATTTACCGCAAACATTACACTACAAGGATGCCAGTTAACCTAGGTGAGATAGCAGGTCGTGCTAAAGGTGAAAGTCAAAAGGCTGAAGATACCTTTCTTAAAGCTTGCCAGAGAATAAACATTTATTTGTGAAAAGCAGATCGGAGCGAATTGTGGGTGGTGTCCTCAGTCCAAGACTCCAGTGGCATCCGCCGACGCTTTGGCGATGGCGCCTAGCGCCTCCTGGCCTTCTAGGGTGCCGCTGGCCAGCGTAATCTAATCTTTCAGCACCGCCTTTAAAATGTAATAACGTCGTCTATGGTGATACCGAAAAGGCAGAACCGTTAATATATTTCTTTTATTCTGTGTTTCAACCAACATCTTACTGTAATAACGGGCTTGACAAGAGATATATTAATGATGTAACGCCTCCACATAGTTCTCAAGTGTACCTTAAATGTGCTGAACCGACTGAATGTTCTAAATGATTGAGTTCTTATGAAATTTCGGCATGTAGTATACTGAGGGGATGTTCCACTATAACCTGTTCGTTCATTTATTGTTTTCTTTACCCTTTTCTTACCCTACATTACAAACTTGCCGAGGCCGTTCCAGTAAAGAAAACTGGCGCCAATAATTTTGTGTTTAAATGTCGCCCCATGTTCTTAAGTATTAGTACAGGAAAAACAGTAGAGCTAATTTTATATATGCACATTACAACTCACAGCAACAGATACAACTTCCGGAATAGCTCTCAGGATGGCTTTCGCCATGGCGTCTCAGTCGTTGTACGTGAGCGAGCACGTGAATCGGTTGAACGTATTAGTGATCGCAACAGCACAGATTACATTTTCAGTTGAATTTAGCAAGGCCTTTGACGTTGTTCCCAATACAGTACCTTCGTTTTATGTATGACTTTTTTTGCATGATTCACCTCCGAAATGCAAGCCGATTTCTTGAATATATGAATTCGTTCCAGCACACCATGGATGAACAAAATAGTACATTCCTTTACTAGACGTCCTTGAACAAAGAACAATCAACGGGAGTGCAACTTCGGTGTACCCCAAGCCCACTCACACTGATTGGTACCTGGGGATTATTTCGGTACACCTGACCTCGCCTAAACACTGCGTCTAGTCAGCCCTTTCCACCGTGCATTTCTGCTGCGTTCGCCGAGCTACGGATAGTCAGGAAGGATGTTCTCAACAACGTGTGCCCTCAACAGATGCTGACGCTGCTCGCGGCATAACTTCGAAGAAGCAGGCACCGAGAGAAGCAAGCCGGTTTCTTGCCACCGTACATCCCAGAAATCAGCGGTGCTCTAGCCAAGGTTTTCAATTCGTACAACGCCCATATCGACCACGTGCCATCGAGCAGACTTAAGCAGCAACTTGTAAAAATGATAGAACCGGTTGTACGCAGGAGATATCCGGAGTTTGTTTTTCAAAATTCTTTTTAATGACTGGGAGGCTGCGTGCATTGGAGGTTGAAGGAATATCACTATGAAGTCGCCAAGGGCAGCACGAAGAAAAACGCCTTGGGTGGGTACCATGACACTGGGAAACACAATCGATTCGGTGATCGCCTCGGTGGTCACGACGGAGAAGCGCCTATAATGACGCCTACTATTTTAATCATTGGACATTCGAACGACGACGTGTGCTTGAATGCTTGAAACCGGGCGCGGGGACAGACTTCCAGCGATATGTGCCCATTCACCGCGTCATACCTGTTTGCTTCAAGATTATAAAGGTGAACGCCAGAAGCGAGGTAAATGCGATAGAAAGAATATGCCTTTTTACATGAACCTGATATTATGACAATCACTGAGACTTGTCTACACAAAGATATCTGAGACTGTGAAGTTACTCCCCCCGGCTACTCCATAGTAAGAAAAGACCGGGAAAAGAGAGGTAGTGGCGTTTAGATAATGATAAAGAGTAACATAGCCTTTTCTGTCATGGAAGGGTTTGGAGGTTTAGAAACTGTAGGCTCTCTACCGAGCTCCCAACAGAGCTGTTGATGTGCTTGTTAGCTTGAAAAGAATAATGGATTGCAAAATTCACTACGGTGACAATACTTTGTTGCTTGGTGATTTCAATCTGCCAGGAATTGATTGGATGTCTCTTTCTGCTGGCCAAATAGATGTAGCTACCAGTGAACAACTGATTGAACTTGCATATTGCTATGAGTTGACCCAGAATGTCGACCAGAGCACGAGAGTATGTCCAAAAACATATTCAATATTGAATCTTGTCTTTTTGTCATCCGGTTTAAAAGAGTTTTTTTTTTACATTTGTGATGTTGCAGAAGATATGTATGATCATAAGATGGTTCTTGTGTCCCTCAATATGACTCCCGATATCTGTCATATACCTTGTAGAATAATTGTTCTGAATTTTGCGCCAGCTGACGATGTCGGAGTATTAGACTACCTTGAAAACTCGTTTGATGAATTAATGTGCTTCTATCAAGACGGCGCTGAAACCGATGAGTTGTGGGACTTCTTTGCAAATATTAAAGCGCATCGAATGAAGATTTTTATTCCTAAGACCTCTAAGAAAATAAGAAAAAAGCATTCTTGGATTAATAGGGATATCATTCACAAAAAGAGACAGCTGAAATGTAGGCGTAAAAAATGCACAGACAGTCCATGACCGTACTGAAAACCTTCATACATCTTAAGAGCCCAGAATTAAAACGCCTCATCAAAGAAAGAAAAGACAAATTCTATAGTCAGACCCTCAAGGGATTTCTAACCGAGGCACCTAGCGAGTTCTGGCGATACGTAAATTGATCAGGTAAATTTAAGCAGGCAAATGATTAAGGTAGTGTAGAGCGGGCTGAGAGATTTAATTCATTTCTACATCGGTTCTCACACGTCATGATGGCGAATAACCGTGTTTACCAGCCTCTGGATATCCCTCCCTTACCAGATGTTGAGATTAGTGCGGAAGGGGTCCTGAATTTGCTTTTGAATACAGAAACCAAAAAGAGTACAGGTCCATATATAATCCCGAATGAGTTTTAATATAGATATTCACAGTGGATTTCGAAATTTCCAGGCAAAATGTTTAAATCATCTGTCGACCGTGGTTGCGTTCCCGTTGCTTGGAAATGTGCGAAAATACTGCCTGGGCATAAAAGCGGTCCTACTTCGAACGTTGAGAATTACAGACAGATTTCGCTCATTAGTACTTGTGCTAAGATACTTGAACATATCATCTACAAACAATTATTAACTTTCCTGGACTGTAAGAATTTGTTATTTGCTAATCAGCATGGCTTTTGCAAGAAACTTTCCACAAAAACACAACTCACTGAAACTATATACGATCTCTGCTTGTCAATTAATTCCCGCATGCAAACAGACATTGTATTTTTGGGTTTTGCAAAAGCGTTCGATAAAGTTTCGCACCCTAAACTGTTACTTAAAATCAGGTTTTTATTTAAAAACGAAGCGATAACTGAGTGGCTTACGTCCCATCGTTCCTGTCGAGCACATTATGTTCAAGTTTATGCTAATAAATCCAGCATTAGTCCAGTAGACTCCGGTGTTCCGCAGGGCAGCATCCTGGGCTCTCTCCTGTTTTTGATTTTCATCAATAACTTGCCTGACGACCTGAGCAGACTGGTCAGGCTGTATGCAGATTACGGCGCCATTTCTAAACAAATTGTCTATTCTGGAAGATCGCGTTGAACTATATGTAAACTTGCAAAAAATCACCTAATGGTGTAAGAGGTGGCAGATGGTATTAAATCCAAATAAAACAGTCTTTACGACATTTACAAGAGAGAAAACTGTATTATATTATAGTTGTAGTATCAGTGATAGAGTAACAACGAGAGTCAGTAAATACAAGCACTTTGAATTAACACTTACTTCTTTCTAGCTTACGTTGGAATGCACACATAGATAATACATGTTCCAAGGCCTCCAAAGCACTGTGAAGCCTCAGACGAAATGTGCATAGTGCACCCCTGAAAATTGCTCTAAGCTGGAACGAATTCAGCGTCTCGGAGCAAGGTTTATATTCAATAGGTACCGACATTCTGATGCCCCAACGTGCTTGTGAAAACATGCTGATTTGGAAGCGCTCATATTTAGAACGAACTGTGACAGGCTGAACTGTTTCCTTGCCAAATTATTAATCACAGCTTGAAAATAAGCTAATCAAAGTACTTTGAAATTAAAACGAGAAATATCGCGCCATCGTCACAGCTTGTACATACCAATGCCCACTGCCAGAAACGATTGCATTAAATTTAGTTTTTCCCAAGAACCATTAAGGGATGGAATATGCTACCAAACTCTGTAGTCACTTCACAGTAACTTGGGGAATTCTTAGATGGGCTGCACAATGTATTACGTCTGCATGAATGATATGGCAGAGTTTTATATTATATGTGGCGAACGCGTTTAGTACCGAATTTTGGGCCAGTTTCAATGTTTGTGTCATTGTGTTTTGTACCTCATTACCCATTCCTGTCTACTTTATGTCTACTTTGTGTGCAAGACACAATACAGCGAATTAAAATGCCCTCCTTGCGCATAGAACGCACTTCGAACTTCGCTAGTCGAAAGTCACCTCATATTTTCTTCTTAAACTTGTAATGCAGGCAAGCATTGTGCTTCTTCAACTTAGTGCTATTTACAAACGTCAATAATTTACTATGATATCAGTAATGACAATATCTGCGGGACCCGCCGCATGAATGCACAAATGTATTCCCCATAACTTAGAAGGCACAAGAAGTGATGACAGGCGTGTTTGCATCAGATAACAGTGGTCAATTACTTATTTACGCTATTCATTCAACGGCTAACAGAAAAACTGAACAAAACTGCCCTATTGCCGGTAACGGCTTGAGCAAGTCTCTCTCACGAAACGCCAGCGTCACGAAGGTAGAGGTAATGTTTATTGTGGGTGATCAGACAGGCGTGTTAAAGGCTGTTTAAAAGTCTTATTTAACCCTGTAATGTCCTGGCATTAAAATCTTTAGATAAATATTATAAACTTCCCGACTTTCATGACTGATAGTCCCTTCATTACAGAAATCCAAACAAACAAACGCTTTTGAAGAAAAATATGACTACAGAGTAATTAAATCTAGCTGCGTGCAGAAACCCCAGAACACACAGAAAATTCAAGCGTAAATACCTAAGCTACTCCGTCACCTTACAGGGAAGCTCGAACACCGCTGAAATTTCAGGATGTTTTGTCCTTGACGTTGCACTTCGTATAAATTTATCATTCAGGTCGAGGGCCCGGGCACCTTTGGCAGCGGACGGTTCAAACTTGAAATGATAAATGTGTTGTAAACAACTGTTTCTTAATTTACGTTAGGAGGTGATGTAGTTCTGCGAGAAAATAAAAATTTCAGTGCAGGTCTAGTTCCATTTTTTTCTTTGTTTCCTTGTATAATGCACAAAGAAGGAGGCCTCTATCATTCACGGAAATCTCACTGGAGGCGGGAATTCATATATTTATTCATTCATACTGTCGTCAGCATTTGTAGGCGATTACAGGGGTGGAAAAATTGAGAATAGATGCACATTAATAGCGGTACATTTCAACAACTATAAAATTCCAACGCAAAATATATGGAAATGAACAGGACAAAGAAAACAAGAAAAACAAAACAAGCCAGCAAGAAAACAGACCGCATCAGCATAAGAAAAAAATGTATAGTTTTAACGTAGTTAAAATGAGTAGACGTGCGACAGCATATGTTTAGGCTGAGTGGCTCATCTTTTTGCTTTGCTGGGTCATCGGCACGTCTGGCGAAGATATTAGACAAAGGTCAAGCTCTGATCGAGGTTAAACTGATCTGATCTGTTCGCTCCGCAGATGGAAGTTGATGAACACGACGATGTGTAATGCACAGCGGGATAGTGTCGCAGGTTAACACGAGGCGTGATCAGCTGCACTGATAGCTTGGCGCTCTCGTGCAGAGGCCAGCGAAGCTGATCTGTTCGCGCCGCTGCGGTTTTAACCCCAGTCGCGACAATATTCGTTTTACTCATTCAAGGTCAAGGCTTAAGCGATGGCCCGGCTTTTGCAGCTTTGGTCGTGAAGTAGAGCTTTTGTTCGAAAAGAAACGCGTGAGCGCGTTCCACTGCTCGTGTTGCCCTGCCGAGAGCTGGACGATGAAAGAGCTTTTTTTCTTTTTTTTTTGCAGCGTGAGCTACACACGCCGAGGTAGAGCAGTTTCGCGTGACCCATGGAGAGCCGTGCTGCGCATGCGCGAGGAGCAGTGATGTTACACGGCGCACAGCTGGCGGGCCGCAGCCGCCGCCACCGCGCGCGGCTCGCCGGTCTGCGCATTTCATTCCAGTGTGAAGTCATAGCCGCGGCAGACGCACTGGCGCCGGCGCGTGCCCAACTGTGCGCCCCCGTTGCGCAGTAGCCATGTCTGACGCTGCGCCCGAGCAGCTTGATAGCGCCTCTCATTTTCTGCTCATGAGCAGGGGTGTCAGTGGGGGTATACATATAGCGGCGCGTTTGCCAGTGTGGTATAGCCATGGAGAAGGAGAGCGAAATTGCTGCTCAGCGGCAATTGGTGCTCAGCGGCTCAGCGTAGCTTACGCTACGTATATCCTGGGATAGCCGAGCTGAGCCACTGCTAATTTTTCTTTATTGGCCGATGAAAGGCCGCTGGCGTGGTGGTCTAGTTGTATAGCGGCTGCTGCACCCAACTAAAAGGTCGCTTTGCATGCGTAGGTGAGCAGCCCCGAATACTCGTTAGCCGAAAGCACATCTCCGAAGGACATTAGTGTTGGCTCATTTGCAAAAAGAATGCCGTCGTGCGAGCAGTTGAAAGCAGCTTACCAGTGCGGTGTAAGCAGTCCCTGCGACACCAAGGAGGATGCACGACGCTGTTAGCGGTATTTTCAGCACTGGGAAAGAAGAAAACGCGTTTTAATCGCTGGGGGGGGGGGGGGGGGGGGGGCGTGCTGAGAATATACATATTTGTATCACCCGCTGGGCGAGCTGGTCTTCATTAAAAGTGGGCGGTGCCAGCGGGCTTCTCGTTTACTGTCCGCGTCCACTAGCACCTTGCCTTTCTACCGAAAAGCTCCAACTGGCGCAGTGAATTTGTAAACTATTTCGAGCCTAGCCAAGCAGCTCTCTGTTCTAGCGGGAGCGTAGTGGATCGCCTGGCCCGTCATGTAGTACACGCATTGCAGCACAAGTTTGATTAAACGAGGTGCAAAAATTATATCTCCCTTTCTTTCTGGATAATCGCCTGAGCAGACGAAGAGAAATCTTGTCGAAACGTTGGCAAGCCCTTCCCTCGTTTTTTGAAACCGCAGTGGTGGCCAAGTGGTTGACCATCCGCCTCGCATGCGTGAGGTGCGGGTTCGATCCCCAGTGCCGCCGGGTACCCACCGGTGATAAAATGAGTACAAGCCTTCCCCTGGTCTGGTGCTCGGCTTATTTAGGGTGAGATGCTTGGGAAATGGGTCTTTGACCCCATCATGGGAAAAAGAAATTACCTTTTGTCATGGCGCTCTTTGGCCATAGATGCCCTTGTGCCATAAAAATCCATCATCATCATCCTTCCCTCGTTCACTTTGCGATTATCGAAAACCATCTGCCCACAGTCTCTCTACCAGTTCCTTCTGGATGACATTAAAGTTTTGTTCACCTGGCACGCTAGTCCATATGTTTGTTACGGTAGCAATGGCGCTGCGAACGGTAGAAGATACAAAGAAAATCAGGATGGGGGCTTCATGTCATGCGGCCAGCCTCCGCTATTCATCCTCGACCTTGACCACCGAAGCCCAGCCTGGCCAGTGTAGACTTCCAAGAGAGTCGTTTATGTCCTGTGTAGTTCTCCTCTTGTCCCTCGTCTTTTTTTCGGCTGGTAAAATTTATTCTTCGACACGTCTTACTAACTGGCCCACCATTCAGCCTTGCTTCAGTGTTCTCCATGTCCAAAAATAGGGAGTGTGTATAGGTTTCAAAGGTGGCCTCCGTGCCGAGCGATATTTTCTTAAACTGAGTAGCCAACAATTCATATGGGCTTTGGCGGAAAATCTTCCGTTACGTGGAAGATTTTCTGTTCTTCTACGAACGTTGTGACTACAATGTAGGAACTTTTGAAATTCTCAAATTGTTCAGGGAGGAAGGCCTTGGTCATTCTTGGGTTCACAATGGAATAAATATTCAACAAAAAAGGGCTTCGGTTCATGGTTCTTACCTGAAACTTTCGTCCGCACCACGTGTGTGGGTGATACCAGCTGAGGACTAATAAATGTTTGCTTGATTTCGCGTCTGACTACTGTATACTTGTAAAGAATCACATTTCGAAGTCTAGCCTAAGCTCGGTATTGATGAAGCCGTGCTATCACAGCACGGGAATCATCAGCGTCGAGGAACAGATATCAAGGCTAACAAAGGGAGGGTTTCCGAGCCACGTAACCGGTAGAGCGTGTAGAAAATTGTTGAAAAAGACTTAACTAATCTGCGTGGTTTTCCGAGTGAAAGCACCTGTTGTGTAGAATGTTGTGTTGTGTTGCTTTATGTACCTGTTGTCTACCTGTTGCGTTTCCTTTTGTACACCTAGACTGTCACACAGTTCGAAAAACTTTGCCTGAAGGCATGACGGTGAAAAGATGTTTAGAGCTCCTAATAAGTTATTGAACATCTGTAACATTGCAAAGGAAAAAGCAGAATACGGTATCAGACAAGAAATGAGAGTGTTTTCGTGCCTTGTAAAACGAATGTGGTCTACCAAATCTATTTCTGATGCGTACGAGTGTTTGTGGGTCAGGCTGTCCGATGTATCAGTATACGTTTGAGGGAGCAGGAGAGGTCGTTAGGTTTTAGCTTGATCATGCACTGCAAAGATTGTGAAGGTTGGCACGCAGTCATTTCGGCAGCGATTAATTTGCCAGTCCACTGTATTCAGCTTAGAAAGAGAACTCATCGAGGCAATGCGTATTTTACGAGGCGGTGACGAACGTGCGCACATCGCGTCAACACGCCGCGAGGTGTGCTTTCCCAATCGGGGCAATTGTGCGCACTTTACGCAACATGCTTATCACTGAAATCTTTCTCGTATTTTCTGTTCTGTGTGTGAGTCATTGCCAGTACAGCGTATCAGTTGCCTTTGCTTGTCCTCGACTTTCGCGTTGTTTACATGCGCAATATGGTAGCATGCCAATGCCCCTACATTCTACAAAATAAACCGGCACTGGAAGGAGCAAAGACAAATTTAGTCCTCAACCCCCCCATTAGTCCCTAAATTTGCGCACGACACTCTTCTTGCCAAAAATGCGCGCCGTGCGCAAACTCAACGGACTTACTGCTGATAAAAGAGTGTGATGAAGGGCAAATCGCAGAATAGGAGCACGCGAAAATCGCGTGAGAAGGCCTCGACTGCAATAGTACTCGATGTTTGAAGCACATGATGTCGTCTAAGGCCAGTAAGAGCGCTGCCGCTGCCTGTGACCAAGTGGATAGACTCTTTTGCGTGAGAAAAAGGCTTCGTGCAACAAACGGCCGGCAGCTGTGCATCTGCATAAACAAGTACTCCGAGCTTCAATACGTGTCGAATGCGAGTGGGGAAGGTTAGGGTTAAGCAAATACACGTACTTTCATATCGTTGCCTTTGCTTACGAGCTTACGTGATGCTGTGTAATTATCCGCGCCACTTAGCGAAGGGGTGAGTGGCAAGCAGTCAATTCCCTGTGTACGCTGTCCGCCAGTAACAAACGACGAAGGGAACGACGGCCTTCTATATTTGTTTTCAACAGGCTGTAATGTGCAGCTGCCAAATGCTATGAATAAGGCCACCTTCTTCACACACACACAAAAAAAACGAAAGGAAAACAACTGTTGTGGTTGCGAAGTACCGGTTTTAGTATATGCAGTGCAGCGCGTCTTTTTTCGGACAAAAACGCGATTTAGACCGCCGTGCGTTTTACGCGCAGCGGTGGCTCAGTGGTTAGGGCGCTCGGCTGCTGATCCAGAGTTCCCGGGTTCGAACACGACCGCGGTGGCTGCGCTTTTATGGAGGAAAAACACTAAGGCGCCCGTGTGCTGTGCGATATCAGTGCACGTTAAAGATCCCCAGATGGTCGAAATTATTGCCGGAGCCTTCCACTACGGCACCTCTTTCTTCCTTTCTTCTTTCACTCCCTCCTTTATCCCTTCCCTTAAAGCGCGGTTCAGGTGTCCAACGATATCTGAGACAGATAATGCGCCATTTTCTTTCCCCCCAAAACCAATTATTATTTATTACGCCGTGCGTGCGCATTAAGGCTCACTGCAGCTTCTTGCAAAATTATATGATATCCAAATAACCATATTTTGCTCTAAACAGCAGTACATTTAATATAAATCCGAGCGGCAAACACAGGCAGTGTATCTGCTTCGCATATAGGGCGTTTATTTTCGCCATCAGACTGTGTGCTGTGGTGGCCTAGTTTTGCAAATAATAAAAAAAATCTAGGCCACCACAGCACACAGTCTGATGGAGACTATCTGTGAATCCCAGTAGGCTCCACTGGTGCGAATTTTGTGAAGAGGAACGCCTAGGTAGTGAAGGGTCTCGCAGTCCCAGCTGATGCCACCATAATTACTGGGCGTTGTACCGCAATGGCCCAACGAAAACCCCTTAGATTTATGTAGATTAAGAGCCGCACCTGACACCTCGCAAACTGTTCAGTCAAATGTAATGGCTCCAGCACTGTCTTTCGTAGCGTAAGTTAGACTGGCCAAGGTTGAGCAGTTTCGCGTGGCTCCTGGAGAGCCGTGCTGCGCATACGCGAGGAGTAGTGACGTCACACGGCGCAAAGCTGGCGCGCCGGAGCCGCCGTCTCCGCGCGCGCCTCGCCGGTCTGCACATCATCTGGAAACCGCACCACATGACCGACCACGTGGCTGGACACGTGACTAACCGCGTGACGAACCACGTGACCAGCCACGGCGCCAGCGGCAGCTGCTGCGCACCACGTGGCCGACAACGTGGCCAACCACGTGGTCAACCCCCCGCACACTCACTGAATAAAAAACCCTGTGTCGAGGCTGGGAATAGAACCATGACCTTCGGCGTTTGAGGCGGAGACGCTACTACTCCGCCACAATGGCACAAGGTGTAACCGTGAATAAAGGTGCATGTATTGAATGCGCGCCTCTCATATATTAACTCTTCCGAACCAGATGTCGGTGCGCCTACGCTACGTATATCCTGGCCTTACGGGGCTAGGCCATCATCAATGTTTTTTTGTCAGAACAAAAGAGGGCGACATCATCTTTTTTTTTTTTTGCAAAACTTTCCTATGTGCTGCACGTTCTCCACTGTGAGAGGAAGAAAGTGCAGGTGATGCACAAAATATTTGTTGCATTCGTATGGCGTTCCCAATGGTAACCCATGCGTCGCGGTAACCTATTTCTTTCTCTTGAGTCTGGTGCAATCGGCCTTGTTCACTTATTCGTGCATCAGCTTGTTTCGCGTTTTTTCTTTTTCAAATCGTCAAACCACCTTTTTTTTTGTAGCTGTGCTTACTAGGCGTCTCAGTGCTTATTTGCCTTTCCTATACGCACCGACGGGACACACTCGGGAGGGGCCTTTATGGGGATTCATTAAGGAAGTTGCTGACACCTTTAATTTCCTCACTGTGCGCTTTGCTTTAGACTACATGTATAGCCTCTCCAGAAGACAGATGACTCAGGCACTTACAGACTATTTGTTCCCTGTACCGTTTTATCGGCAACCTTTGAAAGAGCGAAAAAAAGCCGATACGTAATAGATAAAAAGAAACTGTTCAGTTGGACGTTTCGCGGACCGCTCTACAATTTTCTCATTGGACTTTTGTAGCGTGAGCTACACTGGCCGAGGTTGAGCAGTTTCGCGTGGCTCCCGGAGAGCCGTGCTGCGCATGCGCGAGGAGCAGTGATGTTGCACGGCGCACAGCTGGCGCGCCGGAGCCGCCGCCGCAGCGCGCGCCTCGCCGGTCTGCGCATTCCAGAGGAGTGAAGTCATAGCCGCGGCAGACGCACTGGCGCCGGCGCGTGCCCAACTGTGTGCCTCCGTTGCGCAGTAGCCAAGTCTGACGCTGCGCCGGAGCCGCTTGATAGCGCCTCTCATTTCTTGCGCATGCGCAGAGGTATCAGTGGGGGTATACATATAGCGGGGCGTTTGTCAGTGTGGTATAGCCATGGAGAAGGAGGGCGAAATTGCTGTTCAGCGGCAATGGATGCTCAGCGGCGCAGCGTAGCTCACTCTACGTTTATCCTGGCATTGCCGAGTTAAGCCACTGATAATTTTTTCGCCTATCTTCATTGCTTGCGAAGTTAATTAATACCGAAAAATTATGCAATTAAGCACAATACAAAAATAGTGCGAGTTGCTCCATAGAATAACCAGCAACATGCATTTCGTTGCATCGTCTTAGAGTGCCTCGGCTTATATTAAAATCTTGGCTAAATTTAGCTGGGACGCCCTGTATATGTAAAGTGCTGTATGAAAATATCCCGCTCTGAACTACGCTGGAAATCACTCTTCGTTTGAATTTTTTCGTTAAACGTCTCTCCCGAGGACTAACTGCTGCATTCATTGCAAGGGGGCGAACAGCTAGACTCTTTGCAGTCAGTCCCTAAAACGACGAATGCCAGTGGCAGGTTAGTCCCCAAAAAGACTGACCTCTCGTCCCCTGTTGGTTCCTTTTGTCTGAGAGTGTATACATCACTTTGCTGGTGTGAAGAAATCCTAGAAGGTCGAAATTTATCTGAAGCCCTCCACCATGGTGCCTTTTTTTCTCTTCCTTTCATTGCCTCCGTCCCTCCCTCACGGCGCTTTTCTAGCATCAACCCAGAATTGAGGAAGTTACTGCGCCCTTTCCTATCGTTGAGACTGATTTGATATATGGTATGGGTTTTCATCTGAAACAGACTTTAACTCATTTATGTTCTGTTTTTAGGGTTTAGAACTGTCACGTGCCGCTTCGATCCGTGTTTTTCTTCACGGTTACTGACATGGCACAGACTGGCAGCCATAGGATATGGTACGAGAGAGAATATGGCGGCAGCCATGTTCATTTTTCAATCCGGCAGTGTGGAGGGTGGCTCTAGGGCGAACAAGCCGCTCGCCATCTTGCGAGTTCCTCGTGACACCGCCGGCGGCGAGAGGGGTGGAGGGAAGGTGATCTGGGAAGAAAGCTAGGATTTACGCGAGGGCTATCGCGTCTTCAGTTCTCTTTCACGGCAGCCTTCCCTTCAACGCCAGTTGTCAAATCGGGCTCCCAGGAGTTATCATTGCTGACAGTGTAGCCTACACAAATAACTTAATGAATCCCTTAATTTTAACTCATGCTAACTCACAACTGGGAAACTCCGGTTGAGTACGTGTGGAGGAAGTAACATTCATCGGTATATGTGGAATGTAATTATTGCCAATACGAGGCCCCGACACAGTCTTCGTGCTCTGGCATCAGTAGGCAGTTCATTTACTTCCCATGCTGACACGGAGGGGGTCGACGGAAAGAAGCCACAAGCTGTTGTAGCATGATGTTATCCCTGGTCTCTATGTTGCGGGGCAGCAGGCAGCAGCTTCTTAGGAAGCAAAAAACAATATTTGCCGAGCTGCTGTGACATCTTGCGAGGAAAGTAAGGATTCAAGCGCACAATAAAAACAATAAAAAAGCAAGTAAAAAGAAAGAGGAAAGAAAGAAGAAAAAATGAAACGTAGCAGAAAGGAAACACGTGAGTAGGTATTCGAGCCTCGTCAGAATTTCTAGAAAGAGAAAGAAGACAAAGGAGCGATGAAAGCATGGTATGTACAGCCTAAAAACCAGCACGTATACACTCGATCCGTACTTTGTTACTGCATTATCGCGACATATCAAC
Source organism: Amblyomma americanum (assembly GCF_052857255.1). Lineage (NCBI taxonomy): Eukaryota > Metazoa > Arthropoda > Arachnida > Ixodida > Ixodidae > Amblyomma > Amblyomma americanum. The sequence goes on along the minus strand of NC_135505.1, from coordinate 19,944,289 downwards.
ATTTTCAGCGTGAAACTTATTATAAGAGACGTGGCAACGTGTTTGTTGTGCTGTGAGTGCCATACGCTGTACAATACGTTGGGGCGTGCAACAGTTCACAGTGCCTGTTTGGGTAAATTTGCGTTTACTGAAAGTCCTGCCATGTTGCCCACGTGGTTTACATTTCGTTTTATATTTTTATTGTACCTTTCAGCTAGTCGAACTTTATACAGCAGAACTTTTTGCTGGGCTAGTTGGTTGTACAAATAAATCGCGTGTATGTACAGTCGCGGGGAAAAGTAAGAGCCTCACTCCCTCGTGTTTTGAAGCTTGCCGCTCTGCTTGGGGGGCGCCACCTGACGAAGCCCCACTGCTGTCGAGACCGGCGTATAGTAGCGTATGCCTACGACTGTACATTTAATCGACGTTAGTATTGTACGGAATCCTTCGTTTGTAAAACGTAAATTTTAATTTGATTTCTACCTGTAGTTGTTCCCGAAACTGGGTGAGCGTACTTTATGTGCGACATAGAGAGGGAGTTATTCAGGAGATATTTAATCTTACGTGGAAGCAATTGACGATTCCGGTTAATCATATCCGGGACGCGAGAAAGCTTACTGATGAAAGCGTGAATATGCTTGTCCGAGCTTAGTTAACTGTTAAAATTTACTACTAATAACCTGATCTTTCCTACAATCGCTATCCCATCCATACCTAGCCGCATGATATCGTAATGTATTTATTTTTTTGGTCTGCAAATAATAGCTATGTTTAACTTGCATTAATTTCCATGGATTATAAAGTGACCATTTACGGAGCATACCTAATGTACTATTTTCCCGGTTTATCACGTTTCACTTGTGGTGACGAGAACAACAGTGAGACGTCACCTGGATACATAATGCACTTCAGAATTGGGCAGTCATTAGCGATACCATTAATATATAAATTAAAAAGTAGAGGCCCAAGGATACTTCCTTCAGGCACGCCAGCAGTAACTTTCTTTACCGAGGATCGACAGCTGATAATGCTAACACAGTGATAGCCATGCGTGATATATGACGCAACAAGCTCATCAACGTGACCCCTGAAGCCATAGTTTATGGTTTATGAAGGTTTAACGTCCCAAAGCGACTCAGGCTATGAGGCACGCCGTAGTGGAGGGCTCCGGAAATTTCGACCACCTGGGGTTCTTTAACGTGCACTGGCATCGCACAGTACACGGGCCTCTAGTTTCGCCTCCATCGAATTTCAACCGCCGCTGCCGGGATCGAGCCCGCGTCTTTCGGGCCAGCAGCCGAGTGCCATAACCACTCCGCCACTGCGGCGGCCCCCCTGAAGCCATAGTCATATATGTTTGGTAAGAATCGTTTATGACTAATGTACTCTAAGGTCTGGGAAAAGTCTAGAAAAGCACCAAGAAAAGGTGTCTCCTCCTCGAAACAATATAAGATATATACTTTTCGGCCTGGTAATGCTCTCTCTGCTGATTTATCTTTAATAAAACAAAACTACGAATCTGGTATTATATGGTGTTCGTCACATAAGCACGACATTTGGATGTGATTAACTTTTCCACGACTTCAGAAAAGATCGACAGCATCGATACCAGCCTATGGTTTGAAATGCCTGTCTTATACAAAGCTGAAACTTTCGCAGTTTGCATACGCCGTGGGAACACTCCGCAATAATGACTTATATGTATGTGCTAGTATTAAAAGCAAACTATCGAATACATGCTTTACAGGCCGGATCTGCAATTTATTGACATATAGCACCTAGTGTTCTTGATATTCATGAATGGTGCGATTACTTGAGATCAAGGAGTTGGATTAAATACATAGAATATGCTAGCGGGAACGTAATCCACTCGACTGTTATCTTAGGCTTGGAATATTGAATCGCATAGAGAGCTGTTCTTTCACCACAGAATTAAGAGAAGCAGTCATGGAAAAGACATCAAACTGTAACTGATTCCGCAGTTCCGGAAATATTAATGGCACAACTTTAACACGTGGCGAGAAGCTTGCAGATGAAAAAAAAAATTCCTCACATCCTGTACCATGCCGGAATCGCTTGAATGCAAATAAAAAAATACTTTGCCGCTTACTTGTTGTCATGGCCTCCGCTGCAGCATAGATGGTAACCGCGCCCAAGGTTTGCTGCAAACAGGAAACAATTCTGCTAGTAGCTATAGATGCAACGCCATGCCAAAAGTGGTCCCCCGTATCCCACGGGGTGTGTAGGGTGTAACAGCTCGAAGCGACACACGAGTTATGAGGGCTATAAAGGCTATAGGCACAAATTTCGGGGCATTTCATCATACCTCTACTTGTTTCATGCCCTTCTGTCTTCATCACCATCAGCCTGACCACGCCCACTGCAGGAAAAAGGCCTCTCCGATATATCTAAAATCAAGCTAGTCCTATGCCAGCTGCGGCCACCCTGTCGCCGCAAACTCCTTAATCCCATCCGCCACCTAACTTTCTGCCGCCTCCTGCTACGCTTGCCTTCTCTTGGAATCCAGTCCGTTACCCTTAACGACCATCGGGTATCTTGTGTTCGCATTACGTGCCCTGCCCATGCCTACATTTGCTCCCTGACCTGCCATGACCTCTTCCTGTCCCTTAACTTTACATGTATCATTTTCCTTTCCATAGACCTCTGCGCTGTCTTCAGTTTAAGTTGCAGTCTTTTCGTTTTCCATCCTAGGATGTGCCCCAGTGGTGGCTACTGGTGAGATACAGCCGTTATATACTTTTCTTTTGACGGATTAGGGTAAACTTCCACTCATGATTTCAGATCTTGCCAAATGTGCTCCACCCCATTCTTATTCTCCTGGTTATTTCCCCCTCATTATCCGGTTCAGCAGCCACTACCTGCCCTAAGTAGACGTATTCCTTTACCACTTCCAGCGCCTCGCTACCACTAGTAAACTGCTGTTCGCTTCCGAGGCTGTTAAACATATTCATTTTGAGACCCACCGTTCTGTGTTGCCTGACTAGGTAGTTGATAACACTTAGCAGTTTGTCCCCCGAGTTGCTTAGCAGGGCCATGCCATCAGCGAATCCCAGTTTACTAAGGTATTCTCCATTAACTCTTATCCCCTAATATTTATTCACTTATATGCTGGGTGTAACTACGTAACATTGTTGAAACGTGAAACATTTTGCTAAAAAACGCCCAGAAGATAGTATAGTGCAATCTGTATTACTGACTTGAATTAAAAATAACCGACATAAAATCCTACCCTTCCTTACACGTAAACAACTATCAACAACGCTGAAGTGCTCCTTGGTATCGCAGTGTATTTAATTCAGGAACTACTGATGTATTCGTCTTATGTTACTATCTGCAGAAATATAGAATTTTATGGATTATTTGAAGTCAGTACAGAACATTCTTGACTCAATCCGTTCACCACAGCATGCATGAGGTTGGTAAGCTGCATAACAATGAATACTGAGTTGCTCATCTTCGACATTCTCGGACAAAAAATTTTGAATATTTGAGAATCTTAAAGTACTCTTATGCAAATATTGAAGGTGATGGTCCATTCTTCCGGTGTGCAGCAAAATTTTTCTTTTAAATTTTTTCCCATCGCTCGCATCGAGCAGTTAACACTGCAACAGAAAACGAACGGAGAACTCTTTTGACGATAGGAAAAATGTTAATAGACAAATAATACAAGCCTGCCGAAGGGAGATCTCAGAGATATATTGATTGTCATAGTGAAATTTTACAATATATAAAAGAATGGCGTTCATGAACACTTTCCCGTTAAAAACTGTTTTTGCCCAGAGTTGTTGGGTATGTAGGCATAAGAAAGAACTTTTCATAATAGAAAACATGCTGCGAATTCCGCATTACTCTGGGTTTTAAAGACGAATGCGCAGTAGTTACGTCACAATGACAAATAAGAAGCGCGAACATATGTTTAGTGGTGTATTAATTGGCCTGTGTTCTCACGGTTGTGCGGCTGCTATATGGGACCAAACCACGCTGTTCTGTTGGTTTCCAGAACCAACCTCACAAACAAAGTATCAACGCCGGTAACAATATTTTTAGAATCGGGAGATTTTCATTTCTTAAATTTGCCGAACAAGAGATTTGCGAAACCTACACGGGCCCCTTTTTCTTCCTTCAGGAGAAAAGAATTATAATCAGCAGTCTTTCTACTCGTTTCTAATACCCCTGTCACACGGGCACTTTCGATCCTCATTGAGGCAGTGCTCATCGAACTCAATGCAAATCGACGGTTGTCACACGGCCACTTTCAAGCGCAATCGAGCTCGATCCTGCTCGACTCAATGCCGATTCCCCAAGAGTGCTTGTGTTTCCAAGCACAATCGAAAGCATTTTCGCTCTCATGAAGCTATAAAAAAACGCAAGTTAACGAAACTAAACCATAATTGTTGTTGTTGTTATTGATCAAAATGTAAGACAGAACATTTTCAGGTACTATGCCTGCTTATATGCGAACATTTGAAAATAATCTCTACATCACGCTCCAAGCTTCGCCGTCCGTGCAAACAAAGATGGCGTCCTCCTGCTTGTTGGTGCGGAAACTGTGGAGCGAGTGCGAGACAGCCGCTCTCATCGAATGCTGCCAGGACCGCCTAAATGATTTGCGGGGCCAGAAGAGAAACGCCGCAGTCATGCAGAAATCGCGGAGGCGTTGCGGACCCTCATGTTCCATCGCACAGCAGCACGGGTGCGCCACAAGTTTAGAAACCTGACGCAGATACGCAGATGTACCGATTTGGCTACAGATTTGGCTGCCGCTGCCTACAACTGCACAGTGTTGCCGGACATCGCCATGTTATGACTCCCGGCGGAACATTTGGCGCCACCTAACACGCATGAGGGAAACTTCTGAATGGGCATTGAAAATGCCTGTGTAGCACCGGATGTTTCGATCGAAAATCTCGATGCAGATCGAGTTCAATAAGAATCGAAAGTGCCTGTTTGACAGGGGTATAAAATCCACAACGAAGATTCGGGGGTATTATGTTTGGTATATACGACTGTGCCTCTCTCCTGAACAAGAGGTTCACCTTTGAGGATCGTTCTGAGGTTACCAACAGCTTCATTTGATGTTGATGTCCTGACCCTCTCTTCACGGTGATCGCGACATGTGTTGAAGTGCTCAATCCCAGTTAGAGCAGACCCGATTTCTCAGTTCTCGCAGATGGTGGTTACCTTTCGATTAACAAGTGCTTGCGTTTTGACTGGTTGGAACTTCATTTTTTGCATTGGTCTTCAAGGTGAGTGGTAAGTTTTTCGAAGCACTTAATCGCCAGCAAAATTTGATAAAAATGCTCGACAGTCACAAAAAATTGGTCCTCATCAGAGAAGTGTCTAGCCAGTGCGCGCGACGTTTATTGGGTCCTATTACTAGTTTGGGTAGTTAGTTGGGAATCTACAAAATTGACAGAAATATTTTTGGTGACAGGTATAAGCAACCAAAAATCTGCTTATTATTTAGTTTGCTTCATTTTTTTTATTTCTTTCTTTGCGGACGCTGCAGACATACACATGGTCCAGGCATATGGCATTTGACATACAGAAAACACAGGCAAAACATTCGTTACGAACGAATTATAATTACCAACACAGAAATTGACGCTCTAATTTCTTAATAATGTGGCGTGCTGCGAAAATGTGCGAATGCAAGGAATTCCACTCATTTATTGTTCTGAAAAAAAAAAAACTGTGCTTAGAAGAGCTTGCTCTTGCGAAAACTGAAGCTAGAGGGTGAGGGTGTGTGTGCCTGGTCTTTCTGGTACAATGTGGCTTTACGCAATCCAGCAAGTTTCATTTCAAATTACCTGACAGGCAGGTGTGCAACAATACGAGCTGACTGAATTTGCGGCGAGATTCGAGAGAGTCTATTTTATGTCAGCACCAATAAAGAAAGAGAATCATTTCTTTTATATTTACATAAAATGTAGTGTACAACTTTTCTCTGAACTCGCTCGAGCTACAATACGTCTTTCTTATTATGCGGACCCCATACAATGGAGGCATATTCAATTTTGGCTCTGACGCAGGCATTATATAGGCTAAATGTTTAGCTTGTACAGGTGCACCCTTAAGTTTCCTCTTCAAGGACTATAGCTTTCTATGAGCTGAATAGCAAATAGCAGATTTGTGAGGAGACCAGGTTAGCTTGTTGGTAACCGTGACGCCAAGGTATTTGTACGCGGTTACATCTCTTTTAATATTGTTGTTAAGATCTCAGTGCGATGATGTGCTATCAGTGCCAAATTAGAAATGAAGACTTCTGAAGCGGGACCAGCAAAATTAGAAGATTAGTATATAAGCCGGCTGAACACTAGGCCTTCTGATTGTCACCTCGGTGGTGCAAAAACCGCTGTGTGGGTGGGCTAAGGAACCCGGCCTGCATTCCCTATTCAGTGCATAATGTTTTTGTGTTCGGGTTTCAGTTATCGTGTTCGAGTTTGATTTGACGCTGATGGTATATAAGTGAACGGACATTTGGAACTCCTCTCGTATAATCATCATGGCGATGCCAACAGTGCGAAAGGGTGTAATACAAGCCTCAGATTTCGTAGCCTCGGTATACAGGCGTTCGATTTATGTGCGCTTCTTTGAAAACGTCTTGCGCACCATTTTTTCTTCACTGCACACTAAAACTCCCCCGTTTGCCTCACGTTGAAGAGGAGTGAGTCTTTACCTAAAGTAGAGCACCCCTATGATGTGCCAAGGCTGTAGTTTCCCACGCATGTGTATCTGGCGTCCAGCCACGACATATTACTTAGTAACCGCAGGTTGAAGTCACCGCTTTGTTTGATTTTCTTTCTTGTCCCTGCCTTCATGTGCGCTGTTTACGCGAAGATTCCATACCAACAAGGCCAAACATGTGTTGTCTTGAGAGCGAGGATTTTAAATAATAATTAGTTCTTGAAAGAGTGTCTTGCGGGGGTTAGCTGGTAATATTTCATCTTTGATTAAGGGTGCGAAACACACACAACAGATGGAAGGCAGACGGGACTGAGCGCCATTCGGAACTACTTTTTTCCGAGGCAAAACGCACAAATATATACTGAGACTGGGGAGCGCTAGATTCTGGACAAGGGGAAAACACGACACAGGAACAGCCCGAGACATGAGCGCAATAGGATCTAGCGCTCTCCAGTCTGAATGCACGACCAACTGGCCCCCTACAAAGCTTTACCGGCACAAATATATAACCTTCGTAATGCAAAGAACACCATCATGCTTCAGGTTTGATATGATAGCGAACAGATGAAATAGTTATTCTCGGCATTAAACAATGATATAGACGTGTCACTGACGCACATGCTTCCTTTATTCGGATAAAAAATGCTTCAATTAATTCCCTAGCTTTGGTAGTTTTACATGCTGACCGAATCTACCGTCTAATTTCCTTGTGTGGTTGTGCGTTTCGCGCCTTTAATTAAAGATGCATTAGCTCTTGGCTTGACATACATATATTAATGTGCTGTTCTCCACCTTAAAGTTGGTGGGCGTAGCTGTGGCACAATGTGTTTTGAGTGGCTTGTTGCATACACCACTAAATGGAACGACATGCTGGCCTCAGTGTTCGTGGCAAATAACTACCTTACGTTTTAAACAGCTGCTGAATCTAAACCGCAAGGCATGTACAGCAGAATCCTAGTTTAATTTTTTCATTGCATTTTCTTTTTTAGACTAACATGAAGCACTTCTGCCAAGCAAAACTGCCTCATGTACCGGCTTCCGCGTTTTATCTACTTTTTTGAATAGAAGGTGCCTGATGATTAATGTTGACGGCCGCCTTGGCCAATGAGTGCCATGGCACAAGGTATTTTCGCCTATGAAAGGTGGGGTCAAAGACTCGTTTCCCAAGCATTTCACCCCAGATAAGCTGAGCACCAGGCCAAAAGAAAGCTTGTGCCCACTGTAACAGCGGTGTACGCCAGGAGGCACTGGTGGGTCGTACCCTGCATCTCCCGCAAGCGAAGCAGGTGCCCAAACCACTAGCCCACTACAGCTGTAAATAAAGTATGGCACCTCTACATTATATACGTAATAACACGTATTACTATAAGACTACATAATAGCGGGTCGAAATTAAAATTTATTTTCATTTTTGGCTCCAAAATGCGAAACTTTGTTTCAGGTAATCCTTTCATAATAAAATATGTTGGCCGTGTTGGTTTTCGGCTTCCATAACTACAGCTCATTCGACAGAACCGAAAAGAAGACACACAACAGAGCGTTGCATGTGTTGTTGCAGCGCTGTGTTAAATGTTTTCTTTCCTGTTCTATCGAATGAGATCATGGGAGGTAATCCCTATTTGTTCATGAATACTAGCACTGACTAGCATGAGTGCAGGGAGACACCTCGGAAGGAAAGGTTGGCATGTTTATCGCAATGCATGTTAGGATTAGAGCCTGCAAATTGCAGAAAACACTTCGTGCGGCCAACGAAACATCGCGTTGTAGAGCGTTGGAAGAGGCAGCTTTCGGCCCCTTCGTGTACTTACACTGAGAACGAAGTATATCACAGAGGCAGCTACGCCCACGACGTTTCCATAGCGCATGCGGAGATACTGCGAGGAATTGAAGGAAAGATACTTAACGCCAGGAAATAGCATAGAAAGCATAGGATAGTACAGCTTTGTCATTTACTTGCCAGCGTAAACACAATTACTCTTCACCTTGTCTACACGCTGTCTGGCTTGTCACAAGGTCCTCGTATGTCCTCAGTGACGCCCTTGCCGACATGGATGAGGGCCTCTGAGAACATTCGCGTAATATTGGCGGAAACAAAACGCGACGCAAGAAGGTGTGCTCGCAGTTGCAGTTTCTTTTACGCTCCATTTACGAGCGCTAACATTCTTCGTAACAACATTCGGCAAAGGCGCTTCCGCAAGGTGTAGGCCCTATTTGTAAAAGATTTCAAAACAAAGAGACGCCGACCAGTAAAACGAAAAAATTGTATTGACGTTTCGGCGCCCAGAACGGGGGCCTTGTTCACAATGGAAACACACCAAGAGGGTTCGTCTTTTTAAAAGCTATAGTAATCGCCGTAAAGATCGCGCGTAAATCGGGTTAAGATTGCCCTCGTTACGATTAAGCGTGTGAGCCGTTGTCTGTATCACCAGGGACTCGAGATGAAGCCGTGATGTTGTCAGTTTCTCTTTTTCGATGATTCTTGCTTCTTCTTTGTTTTGAAATGTATCCCCCCGGCCAGACGGGATTCCGTCACACTCTCGACTTCATCAACCTTCGCCAGGCCCATGGCCAAGGAATCATCACCAAGATTCGTCAGTATGTTGGCCTCAACTGCCGTATTGCCTCATTCAAGGCTCACCTGAATTTTACTCTAACATGCAAAGCCCGCGCCTTGGTTCCCCGCTCCTTGCGTCTCAACAGACCGGTGTCGACGCCTTTTGGGCTCAGTGTGGTTGGCAAAGCGGAACATCAGCTCCTGCAAGCAAGAATCTTGGACTGCAAAGGAAAAATCCGCGCACTGGAGAACGAAGCGTTTTTTGCTCGTCGTCGTCTAGAACACCAATCTCCTAATGAGTTCACCAGCATTCAGTTGCACGCAAATCAGAAGATGGAACGTCAACGCCAGAAAGGTGAGCGTGCTCATGACAATAAGTTAGGCAGGCTCCTATCCGAGCACCAGAGAGGGCAGACGATGATTTCAAAACCCGCTGTGCATAACTTTCATCGTATAAGCCCAGCCGAGCTGAAGAGGCTGTTCTGAATTTGGGGTTGAATTTCAGCCTAGGAGCTGCACCGAATAGGAAGAAGTTGGTATGCGCTGTGGAAAATGCGATCAGCCAAGTTGAGAACACTCGCCGCGAAGAGGCCCGCACACGGGTGGTGGGCGTTCTCAACGCCATTCATCGCGGGCCTTCCCGTTCTGCTTTGTCTCGCGAGGAACAATCCGCTATGAAGAGCCTCCGTGACAACAAAGATATTGTAATTTTGCCAGCAGACAAAGGCAACGCGACAGTCCTTTTGGACAAGTCTGACTATGACCGCAAGATACTGTCTCTCCTGGAAGACGGTGACACGTACGTCCGCCTCAAGAAGGACCCTACACTCAAGTTGGAGAGGGAACTACAGAAGCTTCTCGCCGACGTATTTCAGTTCGTCCCGCCGAGCCAAAAACCGCTCTACTACAAGTTACTATGCCACAATGGTTCCGCGCCAGCGTTTTATGGCTTGCCAAAGATACATAAACCAGGAGTTTCAATGCGACCTATCGTGGATTTTACCCGCTCCCCTCTGCACAGCCTCTCCAAATTCTTGCACCGTGTTCTTTCCCCGCTTGTTGGCCATGGGACTTGCCACGTTCGCAACTCATACGACTTTGTTGAGAAGACCCGCAACACCCTGATCGAAGACAGTGAATTGATGGTGTCTTTCGACGTGAAGTCCCTGTTCACGAGTGTACCGACTGACCTTGCTGTCGACGTATGCACCGCTGCGCTCGATAGCGATGCCTCTCTACCGGAAAGATCGCCAATAGAAGCACGGGACCTGCGCCGGCTGCTTGCTTTCTGCCTGAGCAATACCTACTTTGTTTTTAGGGGAAACTACTACAAGCAAGTCCATGGGACCCCCATGGGTGCTTCTGTTTCGGTGACGGCCGCTAACCTCACCATGGAGTCATTGGAGCGACGCGCGTTAACCTCCTTTCACCCTGCCCCCAAGGTCTTCTTCCGTTACATCGACGACTGCTTTTGCATTCTGCACAAGGACGCGGTGAGCCAGTTTCTGACACACCTGAACAGCCAGGAAGACGCCATTCAGTTTACGTTGGAAGAAGAGGTGGACGGCAGTCTACCTTTTCTGGACGTCCTCGTCTCAAGGAAAGGCCAGAAGTTGTCGTTTAGCGTGTATAGAAAGGCTACACATACAGGCCGCTACCTACATTTCAGTTCCGTCCATCCTGCCGCCCAAAAAAGAGCCGTTGTGAGCAGTTTAATGCAGCGGGCCAAGAAGATATGCACAAACACCACTGACGCCGCTGCGGACGCGTCAAGGGTACGAAAAGATCTCACTAGCTGTGGTTACCCAAGCCATTTCATCAGGTCCACAGAACGACGGCTGTCACGGCCTCGTCATCCGGACGCCCCTCTTCCGCCCAAAAAACGTGCGGCTATTCCTTATGTGCCGAAAACAAGTGAGTGCCTCGCCCGTGTATTACGAGAGTATGACGTGCAAGTTGCCCATGTCCCTGTCAAGAAAATGCGACAACAACTGATGAACGTCAAAGATCAGTTGCCAAAAGAGAAGTTCCCAGGAGTTGTCTACGCCATCCCTTGTGCAGATTGCAACGGTGTTTACATCGGCGAAACCGGAAGTTACAAGAAGCGCCTACAGCAACATACCCGTGATGTGCAGAAAGAAGATACCCGCAATAACGCCTTGGCAGAGCACGCGGTGACGGCAAATCACAGAATAGATTGGGAAAAAGCAAGAATCATCGAAAAAGAGAAACTGACAACATCACGGCTTCATCTCGAGTCCCTGGTGATACAGACAACGGCTCACACGCTTAATCGTAACGAGGGCAATCTTAACCCGATTTACGCGCGATCTTTACGGCGATTACTATAGCTTTTAAAAAGACGAACCCTCTTGGTGTGTTTCCATTGTGAACAAGGCCCCCGTTCTGGGCGCCGAAACGTCAATACAATTTTTTTCGTTTTACTGGTCGGCGTCTCTTTGTTTTGAAATGTATCCCCCCGGCCAGACGGGATTCCGTCACACTCTCGACTTCATTTGTAAAAGACACGGAAACAACACGGCGACCACTGTCGCTTCATTGACGAAACGCATTACGCATCGTCGGTGAGGTGTGGAAGACAAGCTCAGTGCCAGAACTCTAGATCCTAATGAAACAAAACGTAGACATTTCCAAGCAGTAATGAACCCAGATTTTCACGGGATTCCCTCAGCTCCTTTATTTATACTGTGGGTTAATAGTAGCGTACCTAACACAGAACACAAAATGCTTGCATAGGCTTCAGCAACTAGGCATATAAGATTCCGAATATCAAATGGAATAGCTCAGGGCAGCCATGCAGAAATCAACTGAGACCAGGCATTACAAGTTACTTGACAAAGTGTTATTCCATATTTTCTTCATGGGATGGAACAAAATAAATCAGCAATATATTGCTTGAGTTCTAGGTTCGGAATCGCGCATACTTTGATCAGTGAACTTAACGACGCAACTCCCGCTTCATGATCATTTGTATACTGTAGACTGTGGGTTCAACACCCGAAGCGACACATGATTAATAAAGGACGCCACAGTAGAGGGCTCCGAAATAATTGGAATACGAGGGGTTATTTCAACGTAGGCTGACATGGCACAGTCCACAGGAGCTTTTGCATTGTGACTCCATCGAAATACGGCGGGATGGAATAACCCGCGACCGTGGGATCAGCAGCTGAACACATAAGCCCCACAGCCACTGCCGCGAGATTCATGATGGTGAATACTCTGCATTCCAATCAGCAGTTATATGCATAACCAAAGGCTTGCTAACATGAGTACCACTGATGGCAGCTACCTAAGCAGTTGCAGGCAAGAAAAAAATATTACCAGAATGCAGTCAAGCACAGACTTCAAACCATGTATAAAAAAATTGGCGCCTTTTTTATCTCTGTGTGAAGAAAACTGACACATTTAGAAATATTTGCGCACACCCAAGACAGGACATGAAAGCGGGCAAGAAAACAATAAATTATGAAGTGGCAACTCGCCCAAATGAAACGCTTCCAAACTAACACGTTGCCAGCAGAAATTATATGATTTTACTAGAATACAAACTTTTTGAAAGAGACTTCGTAAATAATGCACTTCATAGGACCAGAAATAAAGTTTGTTTCATGGAAGAGAAAAAGAGTAGCTCTTGCACCCCGGGAAGGGTCCTAAAAATCCACGAGCCCTCTGGCGGAAACTTCTCGCCTCGGCTGGGGGATGAGTTTCCGCTGTTTTGTCGGGCCGGCAGCAAACAGAGCGTCCTCCCAGGAAGAGCGGCATGTGGTGAGGATGGGAACAGGCGCGGGCCGGGCCAATCTCACCCGCGAACCTCTCCACGCTCTCCAGTGAGACCCGAAGGACGCACCGATAGACCCTGTTGTGGTCCGGAGGGTCATGTCGTCGGCGTACAGTGCGTCATGTAGGTCCGGAATGCCAGCCAGCGCCCGCGCCCGCGCGACAGGGAACATGGCCACATTAATGAGTAATGGAGAGATGACAGCGCCCTTGTGGGGGCTGCGGCCTGGAAGCAATAATATTGGGGGGGTGGGGGTGGGGGGGGGGGGGGGGCACACTGCTCTGGCGCTGAATAGCGCCTCGCGCTCTCTGAGAAAACCTTTCACATATTTCCAGACTAGCGTGCCACATTCGGTGGTTGCAGATGTGCGGAGGATGTCGACGTGCCCGAAGCTGTGAAACGCGGAAACGCATAGAGGACGCTAAATATGCGAGGGCAACCTGCACTTACTTAACGAAAGCTCAAACGCACGCAAAGCACTTTTTAATACGTCCAACATCACACTTCAAGCACATGAGAAATTAATTTTGATGAAGAGAGTACACTCATCGATAATTGTACTAAGCAAAACACATCTCGCCCTGGTTCCACCTCAATCCGCGAACGGGGGACACCCGCGCGCCGCGGCACCGAACACACCATGGCCGTCTACTCACGTGAGCGTTCGGCCAGGCGTTCTCAGTTTTAACGCGCTAGAGTTAGAGGACCTGTCTTGTAGATAAACCAGCTTCGACGTTGACTGGCACTGGCAGCGTGACAAGAAACTTAGGACTAATCGATCGGTTCGTGCCGTCACAACCCGTAATTCAAGCACGCCCGTGCGATAACACTCGATAGTTTCCCGTATGCAGGCACATGCTTCTCCGTCAACGCCCGGAACTGACACAGTGAAAGACAAATTGGTGTTAGCGTGCACGGATTGCTCGTAAACGTCTTTGCGATCTGTTGAAGGATGGAGGAGCGGTTGTTGAAATGGTAGGCAAAACAGCGCTGACGGAAAGGACGGAAGAAGGCGAGACAGACACAAGCGCATGTGTCTGTCTCGCCTTCTTCCGTCCCGTCCGTCAGCGCTGTTTTGCCTACCATTTCAACATGAACCAACCAGCCCGACTCAGCCCTCTCCTTGAGGAGCGGTTGTGCTAGAAAAACTAGCCACACTGTATACGCAATGCCTTATGACGTCGACCCTACCAGAAGTTTGATATAACGCAAACATCACCTTAATTAGTAAGAAAGGAGACGTCAGGGACTTGAAAATTTACAGACCGATCAGCTTACTGTCCGTTGCCTATAAGGGGTATCCACGGGACGTAACGGCCGCCATTTTGTTGTCCGGCGACTAGCTTCAGCAGTGAAGGCTGCAGCATGAGGCGATAATTCCATTAGACACGCGCGGAGCCTTTCGCTGTCTTCCAAATGGTCAGGCAGGCATTCGTAAAGAATTCTCGACGATAAGCCATATCCGCACTTTCCGTGAGGTGATAGAGAAATGTGCAATGTGTAAAAACCTCTCTATATAGCCTTTATAGATTATGAAAAACCATTTGACTCAGTCGAAGCATCAGCAGTTCTGAAGGCATTGCGGAATCAGGGTTCAGAAGAGACTTATGTAAAAACTACTGGAAGATGTCTGCAGAGGCTGCGAAGCTACCATAGTCATCCATAAAGCCAGCATTAAAATTGCAATAAGAAAGGTTGTCAGGCAGAAAGATACAATCTCGTCAATGCTATTCACCGCCTGTTCACAGGAGGTATTCAGAAACCTGGATTGGGAACGGTTGGAGTTAAGAGTTAATGGAGAATACCTTATGGTGAATTCCAATCGCAGGCCTGGAACGGTCTGCACGCTCTGTGACAGAGCGCCTGAATCCGGCGCAGAGCGCGCGACCTGAAATTGCGATTGGAGTACACTTGCTCTGGCCAGAGCATGTAGGTGACGCTCGTGAACTGCTGGAGGAAGTACCCGTCATTCCTTGCGCCTACCCGCGATTTTCGCACGATTCACTTTTGAGCCCATAGCGGCGGGCGAATTTGATCGTCTGCTACGGAGCGCGGAGAGGAGCCGGCGCGACAGACGCGACAAGCCGCCGGAAATGCAGGGCGCCGCTAGCGCCGCTGAAAAAGAACGTCATGCAAACTTCTGGTCGATTCCGCTGATTTCGGCGGAGCAGTCCCGACTGCTCCACGGAGCAATCTCGGCTCTGTAACCGCTCCCTGTCTACGATTGGAAGACGCGATCCGTGGCTCAGGTCAGCGTTTGGAATACAGTAGCTCCGAAAAGAGCAGAAAACGTTGCTCCCGAAGTTCTCCAACTCTGCGATTGGAAGTCACCATTAGTAATCTGCGATTCAATGCTGACACTGGCTTGCTAAGTCACACAGCAGTTGAACGGCAAAACATGACGAATAAGTTAGGCAGGGAGAGCAGTACTGTAGGCCTAAAAATTAATATGCAACAAACCAGAGTAATGTTCAACAGATCTAGCACAGTTGGTATTGAGGTACTTGGGGCAGGTAGTGACCACAGATAAGGATTACGAGAATGAAATAACTAGAATGAGAATGGGGTAGAGCGCATTTGGCAGGTTCTCTCAGATCATGTATGGCAGTTTACCAATATCCCTCAAGAGAAAAGAAAATAGAAGCTGCATCTTACCGGTATTCAATTATGAGGCAGAAACGTCGAGGCTAACGAAAACTGTTCTAATTGAGGACAGCGCAGTGAGCTATGGAGTGAAAAATGATAGGTGTAAGTTTAAGAGACAGAGGAACAGGGCAGAGTGGGTCAGGGAACAAAGACGAGTTAATGATATCCCAGTCGAAATCAAGAGGAAGAAATAAGCTTTGGCAGGAAATGTACTGGGAAGGCAAGACAACCGATGGTAATTAAGACTTACGGATTCCAAGAGAAGACAAGCGTAGCAGGCGGTGACAGAGAGTTGGGTGGGCGGATGAGATTAAACAGTTTGGGGGGATAGTGTGGCCGCAGCTGGCACAGGACAGGGCTAGTTGCAGAGATATGAGAGATGCCTTTAACCTTCAGGGGGGCGTAAGCAGGCTGATCATATATGCGATGTGATTGCGGTGAAAAGTAAATTGGCGTGAATTATGTGGGATTCGAAAACACGGTCTTAAGACTGCGAGACGCGCACGCTACGCATATATGCCACAAATTCTCGTCGGTTTAACCGGGATAGAGGTGGACCTGGCGAATGCGTTGTGGTCTTTAACCTGCTGTGGTGCCTTAAGGACGCGTACTGATGCGTCCATAGTTAATTATGACTATGCTAATTAGTGGTTGGTAGTTCGACCAGATTAATTCTCTTTCTCGAATGGTTGATTGTACTAGAACGGTTTGATGAGTGTATATGCGAGATGTATAGATGTGTAAGGTGTGATTCGAGCATCTCTATTCGGGAAAGAGAGAGAGGCATAAATCCGCCGGGGGGCCACCGAATATGCCGCCACGTGGTGTTGGGATACTGCTTTGACATTAGGTCTCGTCTGGCGGAAAAATGCCTTTCTTCGTGGAGTCCGTCGAGAGGTGCTCCTGTTCCCTTCGTCTTAGGGAGCCTCCATACAAAAGCCCTTAAAAAAAGGAGTGTCTGTAGGTTACCTAGTTTGTCTTAAAAATGTTTCTTGGGAAGCATATTACTACAGTCATTTTTGACGAAACTCCGTCTTGCTGGTTTCTGCGAGACGTTTTGGTCTAGCGCAAGACCTGTGTAGCTATTTGGAGCTGTTTTAAGACATATATAAGGCGCATCGTGGGATGGTTACAGGGCCCTGAGCACTCCGTTGTCGAATTGGCTATGCATGGTGATAGGTAACGCATACAGCGCACGGAAACAATTTTATTCAAGACTGAAGAAGTGCGGAGTTTAAGCCAAAGCAATCAAGCGACTAGTCCCACTTCTTTCTGCGATGCCCTATCCTAGGCGCTTCCTCCCACACCCCGGGAAGCGAAATTCCTCTTTCTCTCCTTTAGGAAGAGGCGGGGAGGGAATCGTGCCACGAAGTTCTTTTCCGGAGAATGTGAATTGCTAAATCCTATCCATTCGTCACTTGCCTGCTCTATAGCTACCTATACTGCTATGGTGTCTCACTGTGGTTTGCCATGGACACAGGCACCCTTCGTTGCTATTGAACCCTAGTACGGTAGACAACGGCGCCGTAAGTCGAGCAATCCCGAAAGCTGCGATTCTGCGCATAAAGAATGACTCAGTGCCACAACGATATAAATGAAATGAAATAAGGCACTCAGGCGCTGCCTTGAACATTTTTTTTATTGACCATCGGCGACGAAGCATAGAGGGGACAGGGCAGCACAACACAGGGTAAGTATCCAGTATTGATTCATTTTTTGAAGAATTTGAGGAAAATGCGTTCATGATATTCTTGTACTCCTGTGTCCGAGTTCATTTGTTTAAGTTCATGCCCTGATATGGTGAAGTTAATGCTTATTGTGTGGTGTGATGTGTGGTGTAACTTTTATTGTATCTAATTTTTTTTGCATACTCCTGCTTGGGGTCATACGGCTCTGCCGTATTGTTAATAAATAAATAAATAAATAAATAAATAAATAAATAAATAAATAAATAAATAAATAAATAAATAAATAAAGACGTGATCAAGAGTCCATGCTCGAGAGAAATACGCCAGTTTGTCATCACATGGGTGAATTGACGGAAAGCTAATGCGTTTCTCGCTCTTTTTGATTATGTCTAAGGCACCCCAAACCTAACGGGTTCGCTGCGTTTAGTAATGCTTGATGATCTGGCTCCTCTGGAATGCTCGGGAAGCATTCTTGCGCGTGCATTTCAATTTCCTTCTCATTTGCCCGTGGCGTTAATATGACGAAAGCAGCTGTAGGAAAGCGAGCGGCTAACGATAGACGCCGTTCAGATCCAGTCGGGCTGAGTCAAACGGATCACGCTGCGCCTATTCGTCGCACAAACGGCGCCCAGTTTGTTTGCCGAGACCGCATCAGCGGCGATAAAGCTCGTCAGGCGTGTCGAACGCGTGTTCGTTCTCCGTCACTCGTAGGCGTCGGCGCCTGTCAGCCGGGACGACGTGGGCTCCAGACACGTTTATGCAAGCAGATGGCATCATGGACACGCTTCTGTCATCACCAGCGGGACGTCTTCTCTAATGCCCTACGGAAGAGCAACCAATGACAGATGACCGAATGGAATGGAAACGATATGTATCGTTACAGAATACGGTCCCTGGCCTAGCGCTGACCGATTAAGCGTGCTGGTGCAAACGCTCATTAAAATACCTGCCAGTTCGGACGGGCATGTATTCCATGGAGTGATATGTCTCACAGAACGTTCTAAGACAATCGGTATATTTTCGGGCGTCTATTTTATAGGAAGGACCTTTTGAAAATTGGGAATTCACACTGCGACCAAAATGTCAAGGGAAAAACAAGGCATTGGAGCTTCGAAGCCTTTTTTTTTCGTTATTGCGTTCACATTTTCCCGATTTAATGTGATTGTCCCTGACCAGACGAGTTCTCGTCCAACCCCCGACTTTCGGAAAGACCTTTTAAAGCGCTCTACAAGATTATGGCTAGGTTCCGAGGTGAAGGTGAGGGGTAATTGGGCTCACGGTCTATGGCTTGAAGCTGAGAAGAAGGGGTCAGGTTGTCGTTCGTGTCCAGTGAGCGGCAAGCGGGGATGTGGGTGTAGGAGCGGGGCGGTACGCGGATAGTAAACAAGCGTTTTCGCCTGACAATTGACATCTGTGGATGACGGTGGAACCCACGACGCTGCCGGGGCGGGTTGAGCTCCAGAGCTGCATCATCGTCATCGGTCATGTGCTCCATGTTAGGGATGTATACCGCAAACGTCACGCGGTGTCGCAAGAAAAATGCGCGTTACCTCGTGGTTGAGAGGAGACGTGAGCGTGAAATAATGCCTCGCAGTACAGGCTTAGCGCCTTCTTGAGACAACCTTGTTTCAAGGCTCCCGTCTTGGCCGAGCGCAATCATCCGTCCGCAGCGTCTCTCAGGCGGGACCGTGGAACACCTCATGCTAGGGTGCTGCGGAGGCGGGCGCGCATACAAGTACCGTACCTCATGCTTACCTCGTGCTAAGGTCACTGGAACGGGAAAATTACCGCATTCGTTTTCTCTCGCCGCCGCGCCGGCGGGCCAGCGCGCGCGCTCCCGATTCGTTCTCCGCGGTGACGTAGTCATTCCCCGCCATAAATGGTCCGCTCGCTTCTTTCTCGCGGCCGCCGGCACACAGATCGTCCGGGGCATTACGTAGCGTTTGCTCTTACGGGCCGAGATAAGCGTGCACAGCATTTCCAGTCGCGTAGTGACGCTTGTGCATGAATGCCTGCGTAGAGACTGCGCGCGGCCGTCTCTTGAGCGGCGCTGGACCAAATATGGCGGCTGGTTGCGGTACTTTTCCCGTTCCAGTGACTTTACCTCGTGCGTATCCAAGGCGCCATCCTTCGGCGCGGAGCGGAACCCCTTTCGAACACTGGACGGCGGAAGGTATTGGCCGCGGGCGTTCGGATCGCGGAAGAGGTAGGGTGCCTCGATGGCCGCAACTCTGGCCATCGAGGCACCTTAGGAAACGGTCTTACACCGTGCCCTAGGAACAGGACCGGTGCTCGCGCGTCGCTCACACATCGGGAGGACTGCATCATCCATGACAGCATGGCACAGCATGGGCTCTTGTAGGCACCTTAGCGACGCGCGCTGGCTTCACACACCACGGGACTAGGAAGGCGGTACTCATGACGCGTGCGCTTTGTGGCGGCAGAACGGCACGTAGGCACCAGGTGCAGACGGAATCCTCTGACGAAGTTCGTTAAGGTTCGCCGCCGTGTTCATCTATTCTGGCGCCACGTGCGTTTATCCGTTCTGGCGCGAAGGCAATCCATGGCGCGCCGACAAAGGGAGCTAAAATCATTCCATTCTTAGAAACCGACACAGAGCATATATAGCCTCGGTCCGTATTCAGAGTTAGTGTCATAATAAAAAGGCTCACAATCTGCTGCAGTGGCCACATTTGCTTGTTTGAAGCGCCGGAAACGGACGTGGTGGTTTAGACGCAGCGAAAAGGGTCGAAGAAAACGGACGGTGACGTCAAACACATAGCAGCAGATGCTCAAGGACAGCCAACACGGCGGCGCGCTTTGAAGCGGAGCCTCTTGCTTCGAAGGGAACTCGTCGATGTTACTGCGTTTTTCGGCACGTTAGCTTGCTATAAACTGGGTACGGAGAAGACGTGGACAAATATCCTCAATTTTACTTTTCCTCCCTCACCCTCACCTTTGAATCCATGGCCCTCCCTCACCCTCGCCCTAACTTCGAAAACTTTTCCGGCCCTACCTCACCCTCAGTTCGAAAAATTTGCTGGCCCTCACTCGCCCTCTTCCTCACATCATCAGCTCACCCTCACCCTCACTAACAGTCATTTTAAAACTCGTTATATTTTCTAGTCAGCAACCTCTGGCGATACTATTGATTAATAACCATACAAGACAAGACCTCAAGGCACTATTGGACGAGAGGCTAGATGCTTATTTTGTGTATGTGTGAGTTGTCCGAGCTAATACGTAAGACAAGACCGAGACAGTTATGAGTTGAGCCCTAAAATATCACTCTGCCTTTATTTGTGGCACGCACTGCATGCATACATGTGCCCTGCGCTTACAACATTTCATCGTTATCTATATCTATATGCACTGCTAAAATGAGTCAGCGCGCTTTGTCTGTGTACAAAAACTTATGCACGCCAAGAATATTTAGCAAGCAATTCAGTAGCGTTTACCACGAAAATTACAATAAGTGCTAAGCACATAACAAGGAAAGTTTGTAGGGCGCTTAATTACCCTTACCCGAAGACATTGCGATAGCACTGGGTCTTCCGAATTTAACTGTTTCTGATCTCCCGGCATTTCGTGCGGTTTGCCGCATTCTCAACTGCTGACGCTTCCACGCCCACGGATGGAAGATGTTAAGTCCATGCTTACAAACCGGAGGTTAACTCCCTCTTGGTGATGTGCTCAGCCTTACCTCGCGGCTCTGTTGCTCAATCTTTTTGCGATGTGTTTCATGGCGTTTCCTAAACGCTTTGTAAATAGTTTAGTTAATATCAGTAGAATATATTTAAAGAATTGGCTTTGGTGTACCTCTGGTTAACCCTAGTTGAATTTCGAAAGCTTCGTTTCCTCTATTAGTAAAACGAGCTTTTGGGCAGGTTGGTTACTTTGCTTCCACATAACTGCAGCGTAAAAATTACGAGCACAAAAAAGGGGAGAAACACATACGACACGGACAAAAGCTGCACTCACAACTGATTTTATTTCGCCAGGAATGGGAAATATAAAGGTTCCGCCGCGGATGCCCGCGCAGCAAGTACACGTACCTCGATAAAAAAACAAAAACAAAAAACAACCAAAAAACCAAAAACCAAATCCAAAACTTTATCACACCGTGAAAGCCATCTTATCGCCTGGCAGAGAAAAGGTCACATTCCGCTTTTTACAGATGAACAGAAGTATCGCTTACGCAAAAAACGCCCTTTTTCTTTATATGGTAAGCTTCCAGTAGTTCACGTGCAGTTTGATCTTTGCTTTTGCCTAGAATCCTTGCACCTTCAAAATGCGGCGAACAATCCTGACAAGACCTGCAATGTTTAACTAAATTAACATCTTCATCTCTCTCTAAATTTCTTTCATGCTCCCTCAATCGATCGTTGACACCTCTGCCAGACTGGCCGACATAGGCTTTTCCGCATGACAGCGGAATTTCATAGACCACTCCTGCCTGGCACTCTACATGGGGCTTAGTATGCTTTTTCCCGCAGCCAGTTTTTGTTGCCTCCTTACCGGAGATGCGAGGGCATAGTTGGCCGAGCTTTTTCGGAGCTGAAAAAACCAGCGGCACCCCAAACCTGTTCGCTACTTTCTTCAAGTTATGCGAGACTGTGCAGGTAGGGGGCTACTTCCGGACGCACAGTGCGCTCAACTTCCCTTGTCTTCGAGGACGTCGCCTTCTTCTTCACCTTTTTCAGGAGGGTTTCCGCAACAGCCGTCACGATCGACTGAGGGTAGCCCGAGTCCAATACTCTTGCCAATTGGCCGTCAAAGCTGGTCCTGGCTGTCCTCCATAAAAACCAATCTAACGTCTAAAAACGGCAGTTCGCGATTCACTGGTAACTCCCACGTGAACTTGAGGCCCTGGCTGTTACTGGTGAAGACTGATAACACACTTCCTGCCGCCGAAGCTACATCGGACTCATGAACATTCTTCATGATAACCAAAAAATCGTCCACGTATCTAAAAATGGATACTACACGTGGATCTCTAAGTTGAACTTTGATTTGATTCCCAACAGCTGACAGCTGTGATATTTTCTTGTCAGCTGTTGGGAATCAAATCAAAGTTCAACTTAGAGATCCACGTGTAGTATCCATTTTTAGATACGTGGACGATTTTTTGGTTATCATGAAGAATGTTCATGAGTCCGATGTAGCTTCGGCGGCAGGAAGTGTGTTATCAGTCTTCACCAGTAACAGCCAGGGCCTCAAGTTCACGTGGGAGTTACCAGTGAATCGCGAACTGCAGTTTTTAGACGTTAGATTGGTTTTTATGGAGGATCACCTATGCTGGGCGTACAATCCCAGATCTAAGAAAGGGCTGTTACCGTTTGATAGTGCTCATTCTAAACTTGTAAAAAGAGCAATAATCGCTAATTCCCTTCAGAATGCCTTAAGAAAGTCGTGCCATCACACGATGTCTATGAGCTTTGGCGCCCAAATTCAGAGGTTGCACGAAGCGGGTTACCCGCCCCATTTGATTTTGGCTGTTTATGAAATGTTAATCCAGACATTCAAGCGGCCTTGTGATGAGAAACTTCCGGAAACAAAAAAAATTGGTCCCTGTGATTCCGTACATGCATAAGGTGTCCCATGGTATAAAAAAAAAGTCGCAAGCAAACATCAGGTGCAGGTTGTGTTCTCGGCCCCATCAAAGTTGTCAAAGATTTGCACAATGTCAAAACCGGATAAGAAACGACCGGTTTGCCCTATTAAACATCAAAAACTGTTCACGAAATGCAGATCACAAGTTGTATATCAGATTCCTCTAAGCTGCGGTTTAGTTTACATAGGGCAAACCGGTCGCTGTTTTAATGAACGTGCCAGTGAACACTTGCGGAATGTGCGCCAACATCATGGAAGTTTCCTTGCAGATCACTGCAAGACGTGCAAGGGGTGTAGTCCGGATCTGAGCAAAACAACTTTTTTGAAGAGCGGTAAAGACAGATTTGAGCGAGAAGTTGTGGAGGCATTTTTTATTAAGAAAGCGGGAAGCGCATGCGTTAGTAGGCCGTCCATTTCAATTAGTGACGCTGAGGTGGCGTTTCTCGAAGGCTGTCTTTAGGTTTCAACGTTTGCAAGTTTTCTGCATACATTGTTTTTAATCGATGTGTTTTATCGACCGAAAAGACGTTTGTGTAGAAACCAATATTGTAGCACTTTGACGCTGGGAGGTTTTCTCAAAGGTTTTTAATTTTTGACGATAATTTTAGTACATTGACGCTGGGAGGTTCCCCCGAAGGTTTAAGTTTTCATGTCCAGCAAATTTTCCGCGTTTGTTGTTTGTCATTCTTTCATTTTCACTCTTTGTGTTAAATCACGATTGTTGAGTTTGCGCGCTGGTTGCCTTGCCCAAGCGTGTGTGTATCATTTGGATGATCAATTGCTTTCATGTGGGTTGCGCAATCATTTAATCTGGGGACTTATAAAGTAAGAATAATGCTGTTATCAAGTGGATAGTGCAGACGGCGTCTCTGGTCTGTAAAAGTAGCGCCTACTTCCGATGTTCTGACTATTGAAGAAATTGCGTTTTGTTGTGTGATAAGCTTGTTGTGATACGGCTCAGTTGATGCATAAAATGTAGGGGTTTGGTGCAATAAACTTCAGTTGCAAGTTGGCGCCCGTCCTGTTGTGTTCGTGCCTCTTTGTCTTTGTCGTTTTAGCGCCGTCCTAACTTCTTTCAAGATGGGAATCATCAACAGCCTTACTTTGTATAATTTTTTAGTCCAGACTGATCATGCGACAGACTAGGGGTTGATAATGAAAATGTTGACGGCGATACCACGGTTCCCGTTGGACCGGAGACCAACAGCACGGCCCGGCCAGTGCCCCTTTGTTAGCGCACAATACACGGTGTTTCACCTAAGACGTTAAATATTTTTTCAAAATGGCCTTTTTTAAGTTAGAAGAGCGCTTTTTTGTGCATAGCATTGTAAGCGGCGTAGTACATCGCGGCGACAGAGAACGCGTGCGTCTCCCCGCCTTTCGTGTTCGCCTCGTGTACGTTCTGACTGCAGAAATTACGCCTTCCCCGGAAATATTCACCCTAAGAAGTAGCCCGTTAAAATGAGAATTCATAACGGGCTGCAAAGAAAAAGCCTTAGCCCGGAGTGCTGTCCGGGCCACCCCCCTCGCCATCAGACCGTGCATCTTGCCCACCCTCACCTCATCACGACTTCCATCCCTCGCCCTCGTCCTCACCATGTCTTTCCTCCCTCACCCTCGTCCTCACGAATTTTTATGTGCCCATCCTCTCTCTCTCTCACCTCGCCGATTGAAATCATAATGAGGTGAGGGTGAGGACGCCCTCATGAAGGCTCGCCCTCGTTAGAATGCCCATCTCTAGTGTGGAGCTCTTGCTTCGTCTTATCCTTCTATAACAAATTGGATGGAAGATAAATTTGGCCTGTTTTCTACTTCCGTGTGTAAGCGATCTGATCGTGGGACATAATTTTCACACATCCTGACCATTCACTCAATAGCTAAACTAGTAAGAGAGATCGTAATGGACCAGACTGGCGTGAGAGAACGCGACCCAACTCAGAAGACGACGAAGACAAGTAAAAGCTGGAGCAACATTTGCCCTCTTCTTTTGGCTCTTTTCAATGAACCCTGGCCTTTCCCCCTCGTGGGTATGTGTCATGTCACTAAGGCAACAACAACAGCCACGCCTCAAAGGATCACAGAGCTTCCGGCTCAGCGTTTCAGCAAGGAAGCCCTGGGACTGAACCCCTCTTCACATTAAGGCTGCGAACTGGACGAGTTGGTACTGATTAATATTTGCACAGCGCAATAAAACACATTTTGTGGAGGTCCCTCCCGATCCTTGTCCTCATCCTGCAACTCTGGAGCCGTGTGCTACCATCACCGGTCACGATGCAAGACGCTGCCAGCAAGGCATCTCCACTCGTCCCTCCCACCATTCTGTGCTCTGGTGCGCAATGGCAGCGCGACCCGGCTATATTCAGTGGAACCGATGACCACGACGTTGACAACTGGCTAGCCTCCTACGAGCGCGTCAGCACTTACAACAGATAGCAGGATAGAATGGAGGGCCTGTTGGTATGGTATGTTAAAGAACAAATAACCAGCCAGAAAAGAACACACAAGGACTCTTTGTGTGTTCGTCTTTTTTGGCTGGTTATTTCTTCTTACAACAGGTGGGACGATTGAGTGAAGTTGAGCAACATGCTCTTTTACCTCACGGGCATTGCCAATCTTTGGTTTCGCAACCAGGAAGCTGACATCCCGACGTGGTCCTCTTTCAAAACAGGCTTTGCGGACGTGTTCGGCCGTCCCGCAGTGAGGAAGCTCGGCGCCGAACAACGCGAGCTCTAGCAAAAATGGCGAATACTTCACAAGCTATATCGAGGACATCGTTGACTTGTGCAAGCGTGCAAACCCGTCCATGCCAGAGGCGAACAAGGTCAACATCATCCTCATGGGAATCGCCGATGATGCTTTTAAAATGCTCTTGGAAGGAATTCCACCTCCGTCGCCGATGCTATCCGGTTTTGCCAAAACTGTGATGGATTACGGAACGTGCTTCTACGCGCCGGACTGATTACCACGGTGAGGAACTTTATTTTTCATTAATTAATTAATTAATTAATTAATATATTTATGTATTTATTTATTTATATTGCGGTATTAAGGAGATCAAGCAGGTGGGCATGTCGCACAACATTTTCTTCCGATTAACATGAAATATACATATGTTTTTGCGTTTAACATGCGAAAGATAAGAAAAGTGAACAAGAACGCATTTCAGTTTTGTAGAATGATCTTCACGTAATATCAACAGAAATGAACTTGCATACGCTACCCGTCAGAATGATGATAACCTGATGAAAGTACGGAAAAAAACTGCACAAAATGTCACAACGCAAAATACGGCAGCAGCGCCTCGTCAAAATTGTCAGTGGAAAAAATTTCAGAGAGGAGACCATTCCACTGACGAACTGTACGAGGTAAAAAAGAATTTTTATACAAGTTAGTGCGGGCATGGAAAGGCAGCAAATTGTGAGCGTGACAGTGCCTTGACGCGTGAGGCAGGTAACGTTGAATGTATAGCCGTCCGTTAAATTCCAGCGACTTGTCTTACATCGTGAAAAGAAATTTAAGTCGTGCTATAGTTCTTCGCTATTCTAAGGTAGGGATATGGTTTTCAGCCATCAGTTGCGACTGGGAATCAGTTGGCCTGAACTTGTTAAAAATGAACCTCACTGCCCGCCTCTGAACGATTTCAAGTTTACGTTTATGCTATAGATGAAAGGGATGCAATACTATGGCTTCATACTCTAATTTCGGCAATATGTAAGTTCTGAAGGCTAGCAGTTTCAAATAAGGAGGCGCTGTTTTCAGCTTATGACGCAGGAAGCCGAGTTGTCGGGAGGCGGATGCGCAAATGTTATCGATGTGCTTGGACTATCAAAGAGTGTTTGTAAACTTTACACCTAGGTATTTGTATTCTGTGACTTCCTTTATTTGAGTATTATTGATGCAATATTAAAATGAAATTGGCTGTTTTTAGTTCGTGACGCGAAGTAAGACCGTTTTTTCAGTTTTTAGGTTCATAGACCAAGCCGTGCACCATTCATTAGGTGTGGCTAAACTATTGTGTAACTGAAGTTGATCGCCACGGCCTGTAACCTGTTTAAAGCGCAGACAATCGCCCGCGAACAATCTGATGTTAACTAACACGAGGATGAACGGCACTAGTTATATCATTAACATAGATTAAGAGAAGAATAGGTCCCAGTACGCTTCCTTGAGGCACTCCGGACGGAACCGGTAACACATTGGAGGCACAGCCTTAACATCCACGAACTGAGTGCGGTTCGAAAGGTACGCTATTATCTAGTTCATTATGAATGCAGGAAGACCAAAATTAGTAAGCTTTTCAAGAAGTTTGCCGTGAGGAACGCGATCAAATACTTTGCTAAAATCAAGGAAGATAAGTTCAACCTGCCCAGAAGAATCAAGTGTTAGAGCGATTATGTGAACAGTTGTTAAAAGTTGGGTACATGTCGACAAACCCCTCCGAAATCCACGCTTAAGTGGAGAGAGTAAGTTGTTAGCTTCAAGAAAATTCGTTATGTAGTGATCGATGATGTGTTCTCATGTTTTGCAGCTCGTAGATGTCAGTCAAATTGGGCGGTAGTTTTCCACGAGCTGGCGGTCACCTTTTTTGTGGACTGCTATGACACGGGCCACACGCCAATCGTCAGGTAAAGTTGCCGTGCTAATAGATAAAGAAAAGATAGCTGTTAAAATGTGTGCAGTAGGCTCGGCGTAACGATGAAGGAAGGAATTCGGTATGCCATGTGGGCCCCCAGAAGATTTTTGTTTAACTTAGCAATAATGAAAACACGCCCTCAAAAGATATGAAGTCTGACATTTGATAGCAAGAAGATGAAGCCTTTGTGACACTATCAACCTGGTTGAATAAAGAATGAAAGTACTTTTTCATTATGTTAAAAATTTCCTGAGGATCAGCAATTTTTTTTTTATTCGAGAAGTGTGCCATGAGGCATACGTTGGAAAAAAAGGAAGGGGGAAGATATGCACGGGATAGAAAGTTAAAAGAAGGAGTGAAGACCCGTTGCGTTGCGCTGAGGTAGTCGCAGAGGTTGTTCATGAAACGGTTGTCCATTGTCCACTTCACGAAGTCACTTTCGCGGTTCCACCGCAGGCCCACCTCCCTGAGGAGCCGTTTTCTGATAGCAGCCGCAATCACATTATCGTGTTGCCTTATTTCTTGCAAGTGTGTGCTTTTATTTCCCAGGTATCGCCAAAATTTATCAGAGCTAGTTTTTATGCATTTCGGCAAAGTACTGGAAAAATATTACTGTCAGGCTTGCAAGAATGCATCAGAAAGCTGGGTTTGCAGTTGGCGAATATCTTCAGGGTTTCGGTTCTTCCGCTTTTTTCCGCGTTCTAGCCTACGCTTTAAATGTGAAATTTTCTGTCAATCCATGGGTTTGTTCGCTGTACTTTAATGCATTTGTTCGGAACAAAGGCATCGATGGAGTATTTACAGCAAGTTACAGACGCATGCCATAGTGAATTAATGTCAGTGTTTGGTAAGTTGGCAACTAGCTTCCATAGTTCATCAAGGACAGATTGATCATTGGCATGGCTGAAGTCTTTAACAGTTTTACAAGCTTTAAAGTCTTTTTTTCTTGCAGTTATCAAGGCCGCAACTGAGCAGCACAAGCTTGTCAGATATTCCCTCCTCCACGCAAACCTGGAATCCTGTAATATTCTGCTATAAAGTACAAGATCCAATATTGAGCCAGTGTCACCATTTTCGCGCGTTTTCAAGTATGACTTGTTTTAAGTCACATGCAAGCATTATGTCGAGAAGAGGGCTATCGACAAGCTGTATTTCAGGCCTATGTAGCCAGTCCACTGCAGGTAGGTTAAAATCACCCGCCATAATAATTTGCCGGCTTTGCAGTGCAGACATGTAGTCCCGCATTGAGATCAAGAACTCGGGAGGGGATGACGGTGGCCTATAAACTGCACATACCACAACTACGCGTCCTCAAAAGTTAATCTTAACAAATAGACTTTCATGGTCATCAATGTGGGGAAGTATTTCTGTGGTAATCG
The DNA here is from genome assembly GCF_052857255.1 of Amblyomma americanum. Taxonomy (NCBI): domain Eukaryota; kingdom Metazoa; phylum Arthropoda; class Arachnida; order Ixodida; family Ixodidae; genus Amblyomma; species Amblyomma americanum. The sequence continues at coordinate 19,915,287 of NC_135505.1, read as the reverse complement.
TGCTTTTTAAAATGGTACCAATACCACCGCCCCTTGATCCACGATCCCGGCGAAATATCTTATGCGATGGTGATACCAGTATCTCGTCGCTAACACCATCATGCAGCCACGTTTCTGTGACAATTGTAATGTGCGGGTCATACTTGAGGAGAAGGAAATAAAGCTGTTCTGCCTTATTTGCTATACTTCTAGCATTGAAATTTAGAACTCTCAGATTTTTAGAAACGACGCAGGTGTTGTGTCATTCGTTCTCAGAAGTTTGGCGTTCGCGGCTGATGACAATTCGTTGATTTCGATTATCATCCCAAGCATAGAAACAGCCATCAATTATCAGTTTATCATTGATAAGAAAAACACGTTTCCCGCTGTCGACATCGGGTTTGGCAGTTTTTCATAGAAGTTTACGTTTACTCAGAGTTTCTTTGCTGTAGTCATTCTGAATAGATATACCGCTACCTTTTAGCTTGCAATGAAGTGAAGTAGCAGTCACTGACCATAGTCGAAAAAAGAAAGACGTTTCGAAACCCGTACGGGTTTCTTGTTCACAGTGAGCAGGACAAGAGCGGTGGCGAATTTACATCCGGAGAATGTGACGTAAATATCGGGCGTAGATGCCTGGCATGGGGCCTGGCTTCATTGCATCACCATGCCTGACCAGACGGATTTCCGTCGAACTCTTGACTACCTTTTAGCTTACGTATGTTGCCAAAAACTGCCTATTTTCTAATCCTGAATTTAAACAATAACACGCATTTTTCCTGGCCGTCTTCCAAGACGGTGAATACGTTTGACCTTGCTAGTTTGGCCCTTGGCACTCCGCTTTCAGACCAGTCACAGTTCCTGCAGCAGGTCAAAGCACCCCTCTCCCACGCGGCGGATTGTTCGCTTATCGGAGCGAGCTAGTGAAAGCACAGGCTGCTTTCGCTGGATAAATGCGGGCCATTGCTAGAGCGATGCCATCGGCTGCGGCCTTCGTGCCGATTCCGCTTGACGTTCTGTGCGTGGTCGCATGCAGCATGACTTCAGTCGTCGTAAAACGAGCGGTATTACGCGCTGGGGACGCTGCCGGTGACTTCAGGGAGTCTAACAAAAGCAAAGTACGAAAAACTATTCCAAATTGGCCACGTTTCTGATGAGGATCAAGAAAGCGCGGCCCGCGAGCAGAAGGAGCTTGCGACAAGCCGGCGTGAACCGGGAGGCATCATCTGGTGGGGCGGCGATAGTGATGTACCCGTGTTCAGCGCCTTAACAAGCCAACAGACAGGGACTTTCAGCGGACGTGTACAAGACAAGTCAGCTGCGCGCACTTTCTATGGTACGTAGTTTTTGACCCACACTACCCGATGCGTTTATCTGGTGTGCAGTTATTTTCGACTCGCAAAATTCGCTTAGCCTTATGCATCAATTTTTGTTTTTAATTTCCCGAAGACGTTTTTCAAGCTTTTAAAGTACACCACGTGAAAGGCCATGTTCGCGACAAACTTCTGCCACTTTGCCGAGACTGCTCCTTCGGCGCTTCATAAAATAACGTAAGCACGATTACCTTTTGTTGCGCGCACGGGCGCATTTGGTTAGGCCCATCACAAGCATTCCTTTATGCGACGTGCGTTGAAATCCCATTCCCTCTGCTGGTTTTGGAAGCGCGGCCACTTTGAGAAGCAACAAAATTTGATGACGATGATGAGTTTTGTGGCGCAAGGGCAGCTTTGGTGAAAGAGCGCCATTGCACAAGTTTGTTTTCATTGCGCAAGGTGGAGTCAAAGACCCATTTCCCAAGCAATGGACCCTAAAGAAGCGGAGCACCAGGCAGGGGACAGCTTGTACCCATTTCCTCAGCGGTGGGTACCCGGCGGCACTGGGGATCGAACCCCGCACCTCCCGCACGCGAGGTGGTTGTTCAAATCACTAGGCCGCCGCTGCGGTTACAAACGAAAGAATTTCATCCACGCAGGAGGCTTCGCGTAAGTATTTGAGCGTCCAACGATGCGTTAAATCGTGAAAGACATCGTGAAACACCTGAGATTGCAATTGCTCTTTTCTTTGCTGCCACCAGAGAACACGCCACTGTCTTCCACTGGGTGTAGCCAAACACAGCGACCGCGTTGCTGCACGCTTCCTATGCTTTCGCCCTGGCCCTGACGCCTCGTAGCCCGGGCGGTCATCGTATTCGCCGTACTTTCTTCAATGTGGAAGTCTTGTTTTCTGCCACCACATCCATCTATGGACATTGCGTCTTCGTGCATTTCCTTCTTCCGGCGCGATTAAACAAAATTCCCCGTTGAGCATAAAAAAAGAATTGCGCAGTTAGGCCAAATGCTAATTAGGTGCTGTGGCGCTTCAGTTTTCACTTCGGTTCCAGTTTTCGGATCCATTGTTCACAGATGGAAGTTGACCGAATAGCGGTAATGAGTGAATGCACTTATATGAGGAACTGGCCATTGTCTACATTCATAGACTCCTAGGAGTCTTCCTACCACTCCTGGCCCAGTAGTGCAGTGCCCCTCAGCTGTGCGATGGCAGGTGCGGCCAACGGTGGGGCTTGTTAGACTTTTTTAGAACACAGCGCTTGCAGACAAAGGACCAGAACAAGAAGGACACACACCTATGTGTGTGTCCTTCTTGTTGTGTGTGTCCTTCTTGTTCTGGTCCTTTGTCTGCAAGCGCTGTGTTCTCAAGATGTACCCCAACCAACTCGCCCAGCAACAAACCTTGCTTGTTAGACACAGAGCAACCTTTCGCGACCAGTCATTAGTACAACAAACAAACAAACAAACAAGCAGAGGCAGACATGCATACAGGCAGGCAGAGAGACATTTCTGACAGGCTGCGTGCTAAAAAGACGTTCACAGGAAAAAGAAGTAGAGACGACACGAAAGGAGCGCAACTTTCAACTTTAATTAAATTTATAAAAGTTGTAAGTTGCACTTCTTTCCAGTCGTCTCTACCTCTTTTTCCTGTGAACGTCTTTTTAGCGCGCAGCCTATCAGAAATGAATATGCACCAACTAGCCCGTCAGGAAGGCTTACTAAAACAGAGAGACAGAGACAGACACACAATGGCTAAATGAGAGGAGTGCCCACAATAAGTGCTAACGCACTAAAAATTCGTCAAGAATTAAGGGGGCGCCTTCAAAAATTCAAGGCGGGTGCACCACCCGAAGAGCGCTTGCAGGGAAAGAACTGTGTGTGATCTTTTGAGCTCATCGCACTGCTTAGCCCGTAGAAAAGCTGCGTGATAGATCGACACGCAGAAGCGCTACCTTCAACAAACTCTTTGCTCCGATAGTTTTGTAGCGCGAGCTATATACGGCACAAGGTCGACCTCCTGACTGGCTGCCATTCTCGATGCACTTTTCCTTTAAAATGAACGTAATCCAAATAGGCCAACTTTCCATCCTACTACAGCAAATGTGTCTCCCAGAATATTGATGTGCGGCTGGAGTGATGACGGCGTGAGAAGGTACGACGGATTCGCAGAATACGACTGAGTTAAGCAAGGCTTGAGTGAAGTGCGAGATGTTGCTCTTCAATGTAATGAAGATCAAAAAGCTTGCAGCCATAGCTGGAAGGTTGGAGGTGTGCCAGATCCTGATTGCTGCATGCGGGAGTGCCGATAATTCGAATCCCACTCTCAGGTAAATATACTGTAGCGACAGCTACGCTGGACTACCAGTCTAGCATTTCGCGGCACATGGAAGAGGCCAGTTTTGCGCATGCGCAGTTGCGATGGCAACCGGAGAAGAGCAGCAGGGGAGGCGTGCGCTTCGTCGCCGCCACGCCGCACGTCGCTCTATCACCCGAACCGCGCGTCGCATGCGCAGCATTGCGTATAAGAGGCAGAGATTTAATGGGTGACTGTGCCACAACGTTTGACATGCATGCAGAGAAGGAGAGTCCAGCCACTGCTAAACGGTGGTATAGACAAGAGAAGATTAACTCTTCCGGTCCTGAGGTTGCTGCCTGGCAGATGGCCACTCAACAAAGAGAGAATGAGATTAAGAAGGCGAAGAGAGCAGCGGAGACGTCCGAACAGAGAGAGGAACGGCTTCCCAAACGGTGATGCCAGACTGCCGAGCGTAATAGACGGCGCATATCCGCCGAGATGGAGCCCATTGTCTCTCATTGATAAACATACATTGACCACAACAAGCTGAGCCAGGGAATCGTTCCTCTTGCTGCGTATATCCTGGCAAGGTGGAACTATGCCATTGACATTTTTTTTGTTCTAGTTTGCTTTATTTTATCGGGAGCGGTGTGGTCAGACGCAGAATGCAAACTGGTCCAAACTTCCTAGCAGCACCGAATGGGGTTGATGTGGATGGATGCGTAGTTTAGTGCACCAGGATTGAAAGATACATACGAGATGTGTTCAAAAAGGAACTGAGCTTTCGAAATTGCGCGCCAACCGGCAGAGGGAACGTGCTGCAGCTACTGAGCAAGCGGCAGGACAAGACGGCTAATTGCAATATCCCTTTCTGACTAGTAGTGGCCGAGTCAAAGCCGCTAAAGTGAGTGCGCGCACAAACTGTTCTGATTAGTACCAAAGTGACAATGAAAGATCTTGAAGAACATGGTTCGAAATATCTTTGGAAGCTGTATAGCTTTGTAGCCGTATGACTGTGCTTGGGTGGATGCCATTGAGTAATTAGCTACTTTATTAAGAACATAGCGTGAGTGTGAAATTTTGCTGCAAACTTTGCAAAACTTTCACAGAGATATTTCAATTGCTTAGCCAGGCGTAGGGGGGCTGTGTCAGTCGCACGAAGTTCTATGAGTGGTTTAAGCGTCTTGAACACGGCGGTATGTCGATCGTTGCCGATCTCAAGCCTGGACCACGTTCCACCTTAACAGATGACGACCATGTAAAGATGTTCGTGCTGTGATTTGTGAAAATCGTAGTTTAACTGTTCGAGAAGTTGCTGACGAAGTGGGCATCAGCGTAGGGTCATGTGATAAAATTTTGAGTGTCAAACTTGAGAATCGTCTTGTCAGTGCAAAAATAGTGCCTCGTTTGCTGACTGATGAACCGTGCTGAAATAAGTCAGGAACTGCTCGCCACTGCCAATGAGAATGCAAACTTGCTTAAGAGCATCATAACAAGCGATGAGGCGTAGATTTAAGACTCAGATATCGAAACGAAGGTGCAGTCGTCGTAGTGAGTGGGAAAAGGGTGTTCTCGTCGAACAAAGCAGGCATGAGTGGGCAAGAAAACCAAGAAGATGTTGGCCGTGTTTTTTGACCGCAAATGTATTGTCCATCCAGGGTTTGTACCATGTGGTCAGGGGGTGAACAATGAAGTCGGAATTATAGCGCGTTTGAAGGATGCTGTGCGCAGGAAGAGGCATGATTTGTGGGAAAACTAGACTTGAACGATACCCAACAATTCTGGACAAAATATTTTTTGGACGGAAAATAATTCAAAAACGCAATTTTTTCAGTGTTTGAAGATTTAACTATAATCATCAATATATTTGCAAATCTCCCGTTGACTAGCTTGCGTTTTTTGCTATTAACGCTTTTTCTATCGTCAAAACCATTTCCCATGGTTTTTTATGACAGTCTTTAGTGCTCCATGCGAGGGATGGAAAAAGTGTAAAAGAAAGATTTTGCTACTCATCTGAAGAGTGAACCAGTACTACCGATGTCTCCTTAAGAGTACCTTAAAATTTCCCAATGCTTAAAATTTTTCTCCAGGAACGTTGGAAATTTGTTGCATCAGGACAATGCGCCGGCTAGCGCGTCGTTACTAGTCCGCAACTGTCTGGCAAACCATAACATTCCCGTTGTGCCCCATCCACCATATTCTCCGGACCCAGCCCCAGCAGTCAGTTTCCTGTTTCCCAGACTTAATACAACGTTGGCAAGACATCATTTGCTAGCATAGGGGAGATTCAGGAGAATGCGGAAACAGACTTGCGCGCCATCCCAGAAAGTGCGTTCCAGGAGGCTTTCCTAAAATGTAAGAAACGATCGGCATGGTTCATTGCCATTAGAGAAGACTACTTTGAGGGGGGACAATGCTTAAAATGTCCAATAAGCAGTAAAGATCTTGCAGTAAAAGTTCTGTTTCTTTTTGAACACACCACCTAGCTTAGAACTAAACGCGCAAGACCGATGAAGTTTTATTTAGGGTGAGTGGACGCTTACATCCTTACGCTCAGCTCAGAAGTTGGTAAGAGTCGAGTGGAGTCGGGCCTTCGGCAATCAGAAGCGCCAAGACATGGCGAGTAGAATTTGTTTTAAGTGCAGAACCTGCAAAGTGCGGTGCTATTGCTTCGTGTCAGTAAAGAGAAATGCTATTACTGCGCCTACCTCGAAGATGGAGGTGACTTTGAGCTCGTACAGGAGAGGCAAGAAGAGGTAGGTGACGATGATTCCCACAAGCACGAAGACGGGTGTAGCCCACAACGTGTGAAAGCCGTGGCGGTAGTAATGCGGCACGAAGGCCACAATCCCCGCTGCTGTTATGCTGGACGCCAGCATAGAGAGCGCCAGTGGCAGCGCTCGTATGCTTCTGTTTCCTAGGAAGGCCTCGTCTCTGGTCGCCTGGACACCTCGCCTCCGCATCGACAGGTAGAGGCCGGTTCCTGAAAGAGCACGCAGTGGTGCGATAAGCATTCACAGAAAGGCCGCCTGCAGTGCCCTGCAAAAGCGCAGGCTTCTCAGAAAATGATTCTAGCTGCTAAGAGGAACAACTGAAAAGAACTTTACACTGCGCTAGTGCGAATTTTAGCGACAGTTGGGATGGCGCGATATGCGCACGGCATTGAGAACGTACGTAATTTTGAGCAAGAGTGTTTATGAGGAAGAGTCTGAAAAAATTATGCCGCTAGACACGTATTAGCACTCTAGTCAGTGCCGTGATGTCACGCCGGACGTCACTGTGTGGGAAGAATGACTGATTGGCATTCGGACCAATCATAGTGGCGTGCCAAGGACACCGGTGCCACAACAAGAACCTAGCAAAATCTTCTAGCATGTCCGAGAGCAACCACGGTCGCAGATATTCCACCGGTGGCAGCACCTGCCATGCCAGGGCAGTGGCGAACCGCTGCACCACAGCGCCAGGAGTGGTACGAGCCCTCCCATGGAGTTGGGAAAGTTAGGTAGGGAAAGACAAATTCTTAAAATGTGGATACGCCGTGCTTTCGCACTGATGATGATATGATTTTTCTGTGGCGCAATGACATATGTGGGCAAAAAGCGCAATGACAGAAATTTTTTTCCTTTGCTCAAGGTGGGGTCAAACACCCATTTCTCAAGCGTTTTACCCTAAAGAGGCCGAGCAGGAGAGGTAAGCGTGTGCCCATTTTATCACCCGTGCGTAACCGGCGGTGCTGGAGATCGAACCCCTCACCTCCCGCATGCGAGGTGGATGCTTGAACAACTAGGCCACCGCTGCGGTTATACTAATATTGTATACGAATATTGTAAACATTCTCATTTTTCTTCGAGAGAACAGGAAGCGGACGTGATAGAACCCTGATCGTGAGACTAAAACTAAATCGACTTCATACTATGCGCTCACCCTGGAACCGTGCTGGGTGTCTGTGGAGGTCCTTGCAAAGGCGCGTTGTAGCCACCGGAGAATGGCAAGGTTTGTAATTAACCTGGACTTGAACACAGAACAAGGAGAAACTAGTGCAGCGGAAGCCCGCTAACGAGTTAGTGTTAAGAGGGAAAGTAGAGGAATTCAAGATTTTGCTTCAGAACAGATATGTAACCTTAACTGAAGTTGAAGACCTTAACGTTCAAGCTACAAATGATGCTCTGACAGCCATCATTATGCAGTGCGCAGCAGATGTAAGCGGTAGGGTGGTTCGACAGGATACCGGAAAGCTCTCTCGTGGGATGAAAGATCCGATTAAGAAACGTGAAAGCATGAAAGCATCAAACCGCACAGACTGAATAGAACTGGCAAAGCTATTAAAGTTAATCACTAAGCGCAAGGCAGCGGACGTAAGGAAGTTTGATACGCATTGAATCGGGCATGGTCTAAAGAATGGATGTAGACTAAAAGCGATGAAGAGGAACTAGGCTTAGGCAAAAATAAGCTGTATGCGCTAATAGACGAAGAGTGAAACGTCAGTGCAACATGGAAGACATACTTAAAGTAGGCGAAGAGTTATACACAAATCTAAACAGTAGCCAATGTAATGAGTAATGAGTACAGAGCAATGGGTCATCCCGCTAGTAACGAAATAGGAAGTAAAGAAAGCCTTAGGAGCAATGCAAAGGGGGAAAGCAGCTGATCAGGATCAGACAACAACAGATCTCTTGAAGGATGGAGGGGAGGTTGTGCTAAAAAAACTAGCCACCCTCTGTACGCAATATCTTATGACCTCGATCGTACCAGAATCATAGAAGAACGCTGACAATATCTTAATTCATAAAAACGGAGACGTCAGGGACTTGAAAAATTACAGACCAATCAGCGTACTGTCCGTCGCCAACCGAGTATTTACTAAGGTAAACGCTAATAGAGCGAGGACAACCTTAGATTTCAATGGACCAAATGATCAGGCAGTCTCTCGTATAGGATACTCGACAATGGGCCATATTTACACCATCAATCATATGACAGAGAAATGTGCAGAATATAATGAACCCCTATATATAGCGTTCATAGATTACGAGACAGCATTTGACTCATTCAAAACCTGAGCAGTAATGCAGGCATTGGGAAACTAGGATGTATTGAATTTTTGAATTTTTAACATTTATTTATTCCGCACAAAAAGTCAAAAGGGAGGGTGGAAAAAAGCTGTTTTAACACAGCTTGACATCGCTCCATCCCCCAAAGGCAAAGGCAACAGTAACAGCTTGCATATATCCCGTCACAAGATTACAGAAAAAAAAGAATAAATACTGCATACAAGACTACAGGTTTCAAAGCCTAGAAGTTTACAAAGGCACCAAGCAAAGGACAATCATTTTTTTCCTTTTTTTAGAGGAAAAAAAAAGAAACATGAAAATGAAAGAATCGGACAAATATGCATGGAAGAGAGACATACATACGCAACGCATCTGTCTAATGCGAAAACACTAATAATTTTAATGAAATGAAAAATTTATCCACATTGATTATTTCTCTTGACATGACAAATGTTCACTATGACATGATAATATCAGTGAAATGCGGTTGTTTTTAAGCCTTTCCACATCCACGCCTTCCGAGTGGAAGCGGTTAAGAATGCTTGGCAGCGTGTGCGAAATTCTTTGTTGGCCATAGCATGTACACGAAAAAGGAATGTTCGAGGGTACCTGATGACAATAGGGATAGACGCTGTGTCTGCTCTCTAAATTTGCCTGTGTTAGGAATGTCTCAAGTTTCCCTTAATTGCTCGCTTGTAGCATCTAATTAACTTGAAGCTATATATGTCAGTAGCTTTTAATATATTGTTTTTGAGGAAAAGTGGTTGAGTGTGTTCCAAGTAAGGAACATTCTCAATTGCTCGTATTGCTTTCTTCTGCAATAGAATTAAGCTATGTATATTCTTTAATGTCATGTTTCCCCAAATCAGTGAGCAATAATCAAGCTGCGAATGGATTAATGAATTATAAAGAAGTTTTTTACGCCAGTTGGAAACGAGTGACGGCACCTATTTAAAATACCGGTAGCTTTTCGCACTTTCCCGTAGATGAGCCTTACGTGAAAATGCTCGATTATAACGGCTACACAGCTATGATAGTCCTTCGTAAAGTCAGCAATAAAATTCCAATAAAGAAGGGTGTCAGGCAGGGAGACACGATCGCGCGAATGCTATTCAACGCCTGTCTACAAGAGGTATTCAGAGGCCTAGATAGGGAACAGTTGAGGATATGATTTAATCAAGAATACCTTAGTAATCTGCGTTTGGCTGATGACATGGCCTCGCTAAGTCTCTCAGGAGAAGAACTGCAAAGCATGATCAATGTGTTAGGCGGGCAGAACAGAATAGGGGGTCTAACAATTAGTATTCACAAAACCAAAATAATCGCGAAGGGAAGAGGAGCGAGGTAGCGAGGTGCTGGAAGTGGTAATGGAGTACATCTAATTAGGGCAGGTAGTGACCGCAGATCGGAATCAAGAGAGCGAAAGAACTAGAAGAATAAGAATGGGGCGAAGCGCATAGGGCAAGTTCTTGCAGATCGTGAATGGGAATTTAGCAATATCCCTCAAGAGAAAAGTATACAACAGCTATATATTAGTGGTACTCACGGGGCAGAAACGTGGAGGCTAACGAAAAGGGTTTAGCGTAAGTAAAGGACAACGCAGCGAGATATGGAAAGAGAAATGATAGGTGATAGGGTCTGCAAAGAAAACAGGGGAGTAATATTTGATTCTTTATAAGGCGCTAGCCGTATGCATGTCTCACATAAAGATAGTAATATAGTACTCATAATGACTCCCTGAATTGAACGAATCACTCTTACGCCCTTCTTGTCACGGGTTGTGTAATAAATGTTGGATACACAGCTGTACCAATAACTTTGTAAAAAGACCTCAGATGCGGTGTGTATCCTCAGCTCAGTCGTCTGGACGTATTAGACAGCTTGTATTACTATTGAAAATTGCTTCAAGAATTGTTATGAGGCAGTTTACTGATGGGAGAGGCTCAAAAGTTCAACAAGTTTTCACTTTTCTTTTTAACCTTCACCCGCGCTTGCGAAAACACAGGGCACCCAGTCGTACTAGGGAAATATAAAAAGACGCTGAATGATTTGTTCCTTACTACGGTAGTATTCAGCACGCGAAACAACGCGCGCAGGGGTGCCGCATTCCGTTTGCCGGGAATTGAAGGAAGTGGGTCACTTGAGCCCCACTGCTCCACAAAAGTTAAGACACAAATTTTAGAGAAAAGGTGTTGCCAGGAACATTAGCTATTGGTCTAATCACCCGCTTTGTTATATTAGTTCCTCAGCATGGTTGTGTTCGCTCGTAGTTCCTGAGACTGCGAGGCAAGGAGTGAGCATTGGATGGAATGCTTAGACAAAGGGGGCCGGTCCTCGAGTCGGAGGTGTATGCCTGCGCCGACATGCATGCAGTGCTAGAAACGCGGTTTATTTTTTCCGAACGTGATACACATGCACGCTCCAATTGAAAGACTCTGCAAAATTTGCAGCAAAGCATTTTATGCTCGGCACAATGTCAGTCGCATTGCTGCTTAGCATTAGGTTGATCTCTGTGTGGCCCGTTTTGTTGTTTGCTCGGAGCAGTATAACCTTCACTTTTTAGAATTTTCTTGCAGAGAGTTATTATTTGATAATTTGGTGGACATTTTAGCAATTGATTTCTTCGTGAAAATATTTCACATCCAGTGCTAATTGTAATGTGAAATTTTCAACAAAGCCCAAGAGATTGACGGAGATAGAAATAGAGGAGATATCATCGGTGGATACAAGGAATAATAACGGACCCAATATGCTGCCCTGGGGAACGCCGGAGAGGAGCGGCTATAAATTAGATAACTTGTTGGTGTGAGCTAAAATTTGTTTTTGAAGCATTGGCGATGATTCAAGCAAGGATAAAGCGCTGATATCTACTAGGTCGCTGGATGCGTACTCCGGCTTTCCGAAGTGAGTGCAAGCGAAGCCATCGGAAGTTGGACGGCTTGTCCCGGAAGTCGGCCGTCTTCTGGGTATTTCGATGCAAAAAGTCGTGTTTTTCGTCCCTGCGTTTGAGGTTTTTTCATTGTCCTCGTGTAATATCTGTTGTTATACCAAATAAATGAGCAAGCTAAACGAGAGAAATGTGAGAATCGTTTGAAAAGTCCTGTAATATTAGAGAAACCGAGGAAAACAGGCATGATGGCTTCACCCTGCTGCGCTAAAGGGATACAGTACATATTGCAGTCGATCCCACTTAGAAGGGCCGTAGTTATAACGAACGCTCGCATATTACGAACGAAAGCGGTGCTACCATAAAAATATGTTTTAGGATAATGGTACTGCGCCTCAGATACAACAAATAACCCTGGTGGTGTAACTCGGTAAGAATGAACGAGCAGGCGCCGTGAACACGAGGCCCCAGAGTGGAAAAACGTAAGCTTTCGGTAAGCACGCAGGTGGAAGAGCGTCTCCGGGAGCCCGTGACGCCCTCCGGAAAGTACGTCGGAAGCGCATGCCTTGAAAGGTGACACCAACACTGATGAAAGCCACGGAAAGCTTCTGCGTTAACATTCTCATGTGCTTGAGGAGGAACGTCAGCGACCGGCAACGGCCCTTCATCATCGACAAGTCTTGTGCACTGCGATGCTTTGGGAGCTACGTTTTAGTACGCTACAAGCCGAACACAAAGGTCTGAATAACGCGTGACTCTTTGTTTTCATTGTTCTTGAACAGCGCAAGGGACAAGAGACGAGACAAGTGCGCTTGTCTCGTGCTTTGTCCCTTGCGCTGCTGAAGAACAGTGCCAACCTAACTTGCCCAAGCTTCGGCAGTATCTTTGTTTTCATGCGACGAGCGTGCAACCTAGCATAAGTTTGATTGGCGTGGTAGGCATTGCGCATGATTTTCTCACCGGGTGGCTTGTTGAGCTCGACCATGATAGAACGAAAAAAATACTCGAGAGTCATAATGCAGCAACGCACCGCGTGTTGCCTTCTTCAGCTGTAGTGACAACGTTATCGTCTCCAAATGCCAAGTGCAAGATCGGGCCACCAGGCATGGGTGTCATTCACACGCTCCAGATTCGTATCATCGGTGCACCATCCAGCTGATGCTGATAGCAGTACGCACACTAGAAGGCGATGTTCTGGATCAGATATCATTGTTCGCTGCTGTGAAAATGATTATGGTCATCTGATGAGACTGACTGTGGACTGTAGCAAACATTTGCATGCTTTATGGGGTAATTAGCGCCTGAGAACACTGTTGAATATCCGCGTGATTAGAAGTATGTGGTACCGACCTATGGAGGCTAACGAAAATTACACAGCGCAGCGAGCTATGGAAAGAAAAATGATAAGTGCAACGTTAAGAGACCCGAAGTGGCATAGTGGATGAGGGAACAAACGAGGGTTAATGAAATCGTAGTCGTAATCAAGAGTAAGAAATAGGCTTGGGCAGGGAATCTAATGCAAAGGCAAGGTATCCGTTAGTCCTTTAGGGTAACGGAGTGGATCCTAAAAGAAGGCAAGCGTAGCAGGGGGCGTCAGAGAGTTCGGTGGGCGGATGAGATTAAGAAATTTTCGAGGAGACGGTGGCCGCAGCTGGAAAAGGACAGGGTTAATTGTGTAGACATCGGAGAGGCATTTGCTCTGTAGTGGGCGTAGTCAGCGTGATGATGATCGATTTGTAGCAACGTGTTGTTGACGCACAGATGGTGGGGCATGATTTAGCTTGACGTAGCTTTGTTGGTGCGGATCATGACGCCGGCATCGCAGTGATACACTGACGAAGTCATTGCACGCGAATCACGAGTTCTGCCCGACTGCAGTGAATCTCATGACGAAGACGAGGGGGCCAATGTGCCACTAGCTGCCATAAACGTTTTAGGCATGGTTAGTTAGATCCTGTTCTTAAAGCAGCCATTCAATGCCAACTCAGCCGTCAGGTGGGAAAAATATTTCACGTGCCTCAAAGACTATGCACGCCTACTGAAGCAGTCCAAAAGGAAGTTCTTCCACGAGGATCTTCTGCACATAATGAACAAAAACCCCCAAAATTTATGGAATCTTCTTTCCGCGGTTAGTCATCATACCCACAACATATCAATTTCTAACTCGGATGGTTCAAATGTGCTGCCAGACGATCGATCCGATGTAATGAACTCGTGCTTTTCTTCAGCTTTTACCCATGAGCCGAAAGATAATACTCTCAGCTTTCCTGGTACCAGATTTTCACGGATTCCGCCCATTGTAGCCACAGTGGAAGGTATAGAAAATCTTATCGACAAGCTGAAATTATCAAGTAGCCCCGGTCCTGATAGCATTTCTGCCAAAATTCTTAAAGCCACCAAAGTCCCAACCAGCCGTATATTGCTGGTAATATTTGCCCAGTTCCTCGCTCAAAGCGCTCTTCCAACATATTGTAAAATTAGCGAAGTAGTTCCTGTAATTAAATGTGGAAACCGGTCTGATCCATCAAATTATCGCCCAATATCTTTAACATGCATCGCCTGCAAACTAATGGAACACATCATTTATTCTCAAGTTGCCGTACACCTTGATAACAACGCATTCTTCTTCGCTAATCAGCACGGTTTCCGCTCTGGTCTTTCTTGTCAGTCGCAGCTTTTTGAATTCACGACTGATCTTCATTTAAACCGTGATTCATTTTTTCAAACTGATGTTCTATTCTTAGACTTTTCTAAGGCTTTTGATCGTGTTCCTCACATGCGACTCATCTCTAAACATTCTTCTCGCACCATAGACCCATTAACCTTATCATGGATCAAATGCTTCCTCAACGCCCGCTTTCAGTTCACCGTCATAGGAGGTCAGTCTTCAGCCTCAACCAAGGTTCTTTCTGGCGTTCCACAGGGCTCAGTCCTTGGCCCGCTTCTTTTTCTCATCTATATTAACGACCTTCCTTTGTGGCATTTCATCAACAATACGTCTCTTCGCAGATGACTGTGTCCTCTACTGCCGAATTTCATCTCAAACCGACCAGGCCACGCTTCAGGATGACTTAATTTTAATAGATGACTGGTGCAACAAGTGGCTGATGCAGCTTAATATCTCAAAATGCAAGTTTATGCAAGTTTCGCGCAAACGCTCTAACATCACCCACGTGCACTCTTTAAACTCAGTCAATATTTCACAAGTACTAACTTATCGTTAACTCGGTATCCTAATCTCAAGCAATCTAAATTGGTCCGAGCATATAATTAAACTGGTCACTGAGTGCTCCAAAACATTGGGTTTTATTCGAAGAACATTATCGTTGTCGCCCCCGGCCGTCCGTAAACTGGCATATGAAACCTTCGTACGATCCAAACTCGATTACGCATGCGCAATCTGGTGTCCACATCACACTTATCTCATCAAGTCTTTAGAATGTGCGCAGAACCGCGCCGCTCGCTTCATATCTTCAAAATACGACTTCAAAATCAGTATCAGCAGTATAAAATCATCACTGGATCTCCCCTCATTGGTCTTTCGCCGCAAGATATCACGACTATGCCTCTTTCACAAGATATTCTATCATTTCACGCATCTGCGCCAATTTTTTCTTCACCCACCAGCACGTTCATCTCGACGCTTATTAAATAGCTTAAGTATACAGCGCCTGCATGGATCAACATCTGCTTTTAATAAGTCATTTCTACCAATTGCAATACAGGAATGGAATGAATTGCCAGATTCTACTGTCATGGAAAGTGACCCTGTCAAATTCAAAGACCGGTTACTGTCTGTCTTTGAACATTAAATCTCTCTATATTTCTTTTCGCGTCCTTAGTTTGATGTGCTTGAGCAACTCGTTGGTAAATCCCCTTCTCTACTCGACTTATTTTTTAAACTGTTTCAATTGTTTTCTCATTTGATGTTACTGATTGTATTCGTTGTCGTAATTGCCCTCATTGTATGTTTATATATAAGTTTTACTAGATTTGTTCTTTTTTTAGACCTATTTGGCTTTATTCTTGTATTGTCCTATGTACGTGCCTCCCCTTTATGTATTGCCCTGTAAAGGGTCCTTAAGGGGTCAATAAATGATGATGATGATGATGATGATGATGAAGCGTTTTAAATAAAATAGAGAAGCTAGAAGATTTTCTTTTATCTGATCCCCTTGTTTGCATCATTTCCGGAAACTTGGTTGCATGAAGTCATTCGTGATGACGAATTAGTTTCACCGAACTATCATCTGTACAGAAAAGATAGGGGTTATCGCGGTGGTGGCATTGCAGTCATAACAAAATCCTGTCTTCATGTAGCAGTTCTAGATCAAATCTTGGAACATGAAAGTCTCTTCTTTTTTCGTGCTCTCTGTATCGGGGGCTGATGACTCTTATGCATCAGTCGTATGATAATCTGCTGAGAATGAGAGGAAAAAGCTTTATAATAACAAGCAACTTTAATCTGCTCTTCTTAGTTAGAATTGTTTAAATTATAGCTCGTTGGTTTCTGGTGACTTGGCGATAGATATTCTGCACACTCTTGGCATCCAGCAGGTTGCTAATAATGATACCTTGGGAAATAATATTATGGATCTTCTGTTCCTGAGCGAAGTATTTTCTGGCGTGACAACAATGATGGAGGCTGGTATATCGGACCACAAGCTCATATCTTTTTGCTGAAAAGTTCCTGCGGAGAAGCACCAAAATCATAGAACAGTAAAAACAATTAGAGATTTCACTAAGGCAAATGACGTTGCGATCATAGATTATTTCGATACACATCTTCAAATAGCTCAGAATGTTGTTAAACTCTCATGGCAACGTTTTCAGGAGACTATAAAGAGCACTTTGTCCCTTTAGAAGCAGTTCGAAAAGAACGCTTGAATGCTTTTACAAATCGAGATATTATTCAGGCCAGGCGTAAAATAAAAAGTGAGAAAGAGCAACAAAAGCACGACCCCGCACACTGCGGAGCTGAAACAAGAATTGCTGATAAAGGTGAATTTGGCCAGAAATAAATTCTGTAGCTCGAATCTTAAAGAATTTATTTATAGCGATCCTAAAAAAGTTTTGGCTACAACTAAGCCAACGAAAACAACAGATAGAAAACATTAAAATAAATGGAATTGAAACAGAGGATGCGCACAACAAATTTGCTGAATACTTCAATGTTTTTTCTTCAAAGTGTGTTTTCAGAGCTTGATCAGTCTGAACTTTCCGGTACAAGTTGCCCGTCGGTAGATCATATTTTAATCGCTCGCGAAGGTGTCCTGCATTGCTTCTAATTATAAATATTAAAAATTCTGCTGGACCTGATAACATTGCAAATGCTTTATAACACGATATTCTGAACAGATATCTAAATTAGTAACTTTTTCAGTTATCTTTAAAATTAGGATCAATACCATTATATACAGACGAAAAGTGCGTTTTCTGCCGATACTCAAGAAAGGAGGAAGCCAAACTTTTTCAAATTACTGTCCTGTATCTATTACTAGCACGTGTTGCAAGCTATTGGAATACATTGTCGCTGGTTTCATACAAGAGTTCTTGAAAGATCACAGCATATTTTCACCTTTTCAGCACGGTTTCAGGTAAGGACTCTCCCCTATAACTCATCTCGTAACAACCATCCATGAGCTATCCCACATGATTGATCTGGGGAAATAGATGTGCTTTTTCTGAACTTTACGAAAGCTTTTCATAGAGTTCCCCGTACAGAGCCACTATATAAATGAGAAAGAATTGGACTTGCCCTTTGATATCATACTGTAGATTTGTGCTTATCTCAAAAATAGCGAACAGTTTGTTGAAATTCTAAATTGTACTTTCAGTACTTGTCAGGTATTTTTAATTTGTGTTAATGAATTAATATGTGTTGCACTGATGCCTTGTAGAAATTTTTGACTTGTGTTCCAATTGGGGAATGGAGCTCAATGCTGAAAAAACTGTACTTTTACGCTTAACAAGAAAAAAATCTCCCAGCAGATTTTCGTACCAGCTTGGAAACAGAACTGTCATCGAAGTCGGAAAATATAAATACCTTGGCGTTACTCTCAACAATAAGCTTACATAGCCAACACATGTCTCGGGTGAGGCATAGGCAACACATGCTCAGCTGCGCTTAAGAAATTGCGGTTCATAAAGAGGAAGCATAAACATTCGCCTGTAAGAACTAAAATGTTAGCCTACAATGCAATAGTGAGTTCTAAGTTAGAATATGCTTCTGAACTCTGGGACCCGCAAACTAAAAGGGACACTATGAAACTCGAGCGAGTACAGAGAAAATCTATGAGATTTATATACGGGAAATATGCCAGGAAGGATTCGCCGTCCTCATTAATATTACAAAACAGAATACAGGCACTAGAAACACGCCGAAAATTTAATCGTATTGTACTATTACATAATACCTTTTTTGGAAAAAAATAACATGACGGCACCACCTTCCGTATGCCGGCCGAGTACGAGGAGAACACGACCCGGTCATGAGTTCATGCTTGCGCCAATTTTCGCGAAAAGGAACGCTCAAAAGTACAGATTGTTCCCTCGAACGGTGAGGGAATGGAATTCATTTCCCATTGGTGTATTCCAGTCGAACGATTTCATGGCTACTTTGCCAAATCATTGTTGTGAAATTTGGCGCTGTTGACGCGTGATTCGTGCTTCTTTTTGTGCATTATTTTCATTTCATGTTACATCATATACGCTTGTCTCTGCTTTCTTTTTGTTTGTGAAATGCCCCTCCTGCTTGGGTCAACGTATTGTCCTGCAGCATTACTAAATAAATAAATAAAATAACTATTGGCAGCTAGGACGTAGACGAGGAAAATAAAGTATGACTGCTCATGAAGGCTTAAAAAGCACAGTGTTCCGACGAGCACAACGAACTGCTCTAAGAAATTAACGCCGTTTCGTTCAACTTCAAGTATACTTTCATTTGTTGGAGCTGGTTCATTCTGCATTAAATCGACTATACTTGCGGGAAAAATAGGGAATAAAAGAGACGTGACGACAGGACAGAGCGAGCGCTCTGTCCTGTCGTCACGTCTCTTTTATTCCCTATTTTTTTGGCAAGCATAGCCGATTGTGGCTGTGAAATGAGAAGTCCACTTGCTACGAACCTCGGATACAATGAAAACAATCCGCGCGACCGTTATAAGTGGGCGCGACTGTACATTACGTTATTGTCGGGTTGTTTTCTTCCAAGTGTAAAGGAGAAGCATTGGAATGACGATGAGGCTAGGGCCATCTTCAACCCGAATTTTCACGTAGCAAAGAAAAGGCTAACGGTGGCAGGAATCCGGACAGTCGCCCCTCGAACGGCCGCTCGTTGAAGAGCGACAGTTTCAGCCGATGTCTCGTCCCGTCGATGATGGGAGAATATATTTATTACTTTAGGACATAATTTGCCTACCAGACGTGCTTTCAACCTAGCTTCATGGCACAGCCACGTTCTTACAGCTGTATTTACAAAACGCCCGCAAAATAATATTCGTGCTATTCATATGTAATGATACACAGCGCCAAACAGAAGAGAAGGACGAATGCTGTAGCGCGTGCCTTTTTCGATGCGCACAGCGCGGGAGAAATGGTCGACGATTAAGAGGAGCGGTCGAAAAGCGGTGTTAGAAGTCAACTGCAGCGAACGCTACGAATAAAAACTAATTCAGGCACAATACTCTATTTGGTGCAATACGAAGCAACACTTGATACACTTTGTTGGAAAAGAGTATCACATCTTTTATCGGCGCTCCTGTGAGGCAGAACACCGTCGGCACCCAATCAGTTAGTAGCTGCGCCGGTTCGATGAAGCATAACTCGGTAAAGTGGTCACTGCAAATTTGCCTGCTTCGAGAAGATTACCACATATGCTCTTCTTTAAATTTATCCCTCATCGATAATACAACTAGAGCTAAGAGCGCGGGAACGGGAATCACAATAAAGCACGACACACAACTGCGCAGACACGGCTCGGTACGTGCTCCGTACGTACTGTGTGCAGCGACGTTCTGTCGTCTGCTAGTGTCGTCCCATAGCGATGCAATGGACCCTTATTTTTGAAACGTCCTTCCCGAGGACTTTGCTGCTCTCCTCATGCAGTTGACGGCGCAACAGGTAGGCATTGTCATGAAAAACAGACGAGAATGTCGAAAAGACAAAATGCTTAGTGGAAAACGAAAACTGAAACTGAAAAATAATAATAATAATAATAATTGGTTTTTGAGGAAAGGAAATGGCGCAGTATCTGTCTCATATATCTTTGGACACCTGAACCGCGCCGTAAGGGAAGGGATAAAGAAGGGAGTGAAAGAAGATAGGAACGAATAGGTCCGTAGTGGAGGGCTCCGGAATAATTTCGACCACCTGGGGATCTTTAACGTGCACTGACATCGCACAGCACACGGGCGCCTTAGCGTTTTTCCTCCATAAAAACGCAGCCGCCGCGGTCGGGTTCGAACCCGGGAACTCCGGATCAGTAGTCGAGCGCCCTAACCACTGAGCCACCGCGGCGGGGCCTGAAAAACCGTGCTGAGGTCCGATTTCGTGCACAGCCAAAGGCTGACTTCTAGGAGGAGGCCGCTTACTTCCGTTGGGTTCAATTTCGGGCGCCCGATGTGCAGTCCAGCGACCTAGTTGAGATTAATGTGATAACGAACTCTTATAATTCCATAATGCTACAATTTCAGTGTTAACAACGCATGGTGAAGTACGTCAGATGCGTTTCAAAAGCATATATAAATGTCTTGGACAAGGCGCCTCTTCTCAAACATTTTTGTGATTTCTTTTCGTTTTTCAGTGGTGTCTTCGCCGATTTTTCATGTGATGCGGACCCGAATGCTTACGTGTATTACCAAGCTATGGTGAATAAATGCCTTTTTAAGGTCGACGTAAATGCCAAGGATAGGGGCGTTTCTTCTCAGAGCGCTGAGATTTTTATTGCGGTTTTTCAAAGCTGTTTCCGTACATTTTTTAGGTATAAACCAGAACTGCTGATCACAGGAAACCGCATGCTTATTTATAAATGTGGTTTTTCTTTAAAAAAGAATTTTTGCCAGCCCTTCGATAATATATTAAACTACGCATTTCACATAAAAAATCTCCGGTAGCGCCTGTATAAGAGTGAAAATTAGCAGCATTTGCTCTGAGGCTAGTTGGCTCAAGCTTAAGCGCAGACTGCTTTATAGCGCAACACTTGCTACACACACACACACACACACAAAAAAAGAAGGTAGGCGGCAGAGGCACGCGTCCCGTGTGCCTTTTTTTTTTTCTGTCGCGCGTTGCGCTATGAAGTAGTCCGTGTTTAACTTTAGCATTCTGAATTTCGCTTGGAAATAGTACAGTGGTGAAACATTATATATGTACAGTAATGCGAGGCGATCGAATCAATAACGTATTTAAAGGTCTTCATCTGAAAGACATCGTTATCCTCTAGACTAAAACACTTCATATTCATAAACGCTGTGATAACTTCATCATAGGTTGGGGCAACACAATCAGAGACCCTGGGAAAGGTGGCGCATAAAAGCTGTGACCTGCAGGCATGCTGGCAAAACAGCGAAGTGTTGTTGTGACGTTCAGAATGTAATCGGTGAACTTTTTGGAATGGTCTTCCCACCTTAGAATAATGCCGTCTTCAACTTCTGAAGTGACAGGAGCTTTGGAACTAAGGTTTAAATGTTTGTTGAGTTGATATTTCGCGCCCGCATTATTACCAGAGATAGAATGTAACGAATTGTTGTAATAACGACACTTGGATACTTATAGTTCTCGGTTCAAGATATTTTTGAAAATTCACAGTTGGCAGGCCCCACGAGATTTAACTGCGCAGAGCACTTTTTTTTTAATCGGATGCTGAAAAAAATGTGAAAACGAAAACGCTGGGAATGAACTCTCAGTGTTCGACTATACCGAACTGTTGCCGTCACTTCGGTATTTTTTAGTCGATGGCTTTAGTTTTCACAATTTACGGGCGCACGCCAAGCCGGCTTGCCTAAAGCGAGGCGAAGTGTGTGACGTCATAACATTCTTATCGGACAGGTAGCCGGCTGCGGTATTTGAAACGCGCCATCGCACAGCTGCGTGACTTGAGGCCTGGTTCTCCTGACCACAAAATTCGTTGCGAAAGTGAAGAGTACGCCTCTGACGATCAAGCATCTTTGAAATAACGGGAATAAAAGATAAGCTAGAACTCATGGCTACGAGCCATTAGCAAGGGCAGTGGATGTGCCGGTCAGGAATACCGAGGCCAGCAACAGCTCGAGCTTTTCGCTCTCATGCTTAAACTAAAATTGCGTCAAGAGCTAAACTAGCGCTAAGTCGGGCGGTGTGCAACTGCTTCACGAGCGGTGTTGAGATAGAAATTAAGGCAGCTACTCTACAAAAGTGACATTTTACGTCGCTCTTCCCTTTGTGTTTTCCGAAGTGATTTGAAGATTGCGCCTCACACAGCGGTAAACATTAGGGAACTGCATCTTCTTGCCAGTTTGCAAACGGGAATGCTCGTGAACGCGAGCACAGGAGCAATCGTCCACTGTGCATTTAACTAGGGAGTGCAAACCGCTGCACGGGGCCAAGCGGAACTCAACGCTGCGTTGAAATAACCATTGATGCTTTATAGAGTAAAGAAAGCACAGTGCTTAGCTTACTGCGGTCCTGATATGATAGCGCACCTCAGCGTTCTTTTCTTACAGCTTACCGGTGTTACTATGCGCCATATACGGGTATATACAGGGTGGTTCACACAAGACTTTACGCAAATATTAAAATAGGGTTTTTGAGTTAGAAGAGCCTTTTTTCGACAGTGGATTGTCAGTGGTGTAGTCCACCAGAATACAGCGAAGACGTGCTAACTAACAGGCTGATTAACTAATATTGAATAGCTAAGTTTCTAATTTTTACTGTTAGGCTCGTTATTATTGATAGGCGTGGAACCCACCTTAAGTAATATACATATCAATTTTCAGAATTTAGAAAACGCGGTTACCATCGGCGCTGTGGCACAAAACATTGTGGCCACATCACGCCAAAATATATGCGGTTTCGATACGCTGGCAGGCAAAGCCACCTATCCAGTGCACGTAACTCGACGAAATAGCCAAAATTTGTTGGACCACAGCTCCGAAGGTAACCGCGTTTGGGAAATTATAAAAACAAACTGATATGAGTTAGTAATAGTTAACCAATATTAGTTAACCAGCCTGCTAGTTAGTATACGTCATAGCTGTATTGTGAAGTACTACACCGCTGAGAATGTTATGCCGTAAAAAGCGATCTCAAATAGCTTATTTTTTAAAATTGTGCAAAGCCTTAGGCAAAACAGCCTGTATATGCTATATTGTTGGGGACGGCATCTAACCGCTGGGAATGAAACATCGCATTTATAAACGGGCGTCTATTTAGCATTATCACTTTATATCTGCCCT
This sequence comes from Amblyomma americanum, assembly GCF_052857255.1. NCBI lineage: Eukaryota > Metazoa > Arthropoda > Arachnida > Ixodida > Ixodidae > Amblyomma > Amblyomma americanum. Next base: position 19,892,314 of record NC_135505.1, on the reverse strand, counting down.
AGCGCACTGCTCTTCTATAGCGCTGCTGAGTAATAAAATAGCGCCAGCCTCCCTTTATCCCCCCCCCCCCCCCCCCCCCTTCATGAAACGCGTTCCTGGTCCTCTCTGTGCAGGCTGTGCCGGGTCGTCAATGGCAGCGTATTAAACTGTGCCTATGCCAAAGGACACCAAACCAAAGCTGTCAACTGTCAGGAGGCCGTCGTTTATAAGATTCCCTTGGCTTGCGCCCAACGCTATTTGGGAAAAACTGGCCGCTGGCTCAAGGAAATGCGGCAGGAGCAGTAGGGGCAAATTTAAGTAGTTTCGATTGAACGCCAGCTGGCGGAACACTAACACCAGAACACAAGGAAACAGTAGCATTTGGAAGGAGGAGCACAAAAGAAGGCAGGAAAATTTTTGAAGCCCTTTACATTAAAGAAGCCGGAGAGAAATGTGCGAGCAAGCCCGTTCGGTCGCTCACAAACAAAAACTCTTACGAAAACAGCACGTAGGTCACTTGAACCTGTAAGTTTTGGAGCTTTGGTTGCAAATCGTACTCTAATGGCTATTCTGTATGCCTTATGCCTTTTTGTCCGTTTTCGACCTCTTTCGAGGCCATCGTCCTTTTTTTCATCCCATCTGCCTTTAGACGCGCGCCTGTGGACTTTTTAAAATAATTTTCCTGTACCTCGTTTTTATTGCATCTTTCACATCTCTTGCACTTGTGAACGGGTAAAACTTTGTTGCCTTGTCGCTGCCTGCTTTTAACTTGTTTTTCTCAAGCGCTGCGCCTGTCGGGTGTGTGAGCAGGAGTGTTTGACCTAACCTTAATTTAGTTTTGTTTAAAACGCTGACGGGGCTTAGCTTTTCAAGCTTTTCTTTCCAAGGTGTCATTCATTCTCACTATCGCATCAAAGTTTTATGGCCTTTAGTTTCTTTCTTGGTATCTCCACTTTTTCTTTTTCGTTGTCTTTTGCCTGAATTTATATCTTCAAGCCATCTTTCATTTTAGACGTCCCTTCGTTCTCCGTGTCGGCTTTTTATCAGGTGAACTCATGTTCGCGTGTCATACCTTTCGATCTCGGTCACCAGCATTTCTACTATTCGTTGCCGTTCATTGTCATCATATGACGCGACTGCAGTTGATAGGCGGCACCAGTGGTGGAAGGATGAAAAATAATGGGTCTAAATACCTCCATCGCGTAGTAAAATTCAGTTCCAAATATAGCGTGCGTCCATTGTTTCTCTCCTGTATTTGCGTTTAGCGCTAGTTACTACATCTCGATTCAGTAACCAACTCGCCCAATTAAGAGCCTTATCAGATGCTGTTGTCACGATCTTGGGAATAGCAATACCTGGTAATTTTGTTTCCCCGCTCTTAAGGTTTGATTATGAAGGTGGCCCGAAGTAAACCGTTATGACTTCAAAAGGAACACTTGAAAAAATAAAAATGTATTTCGCAGTCCTTGTTGATGCTGAGATTTACGTTTTCAAGACTGAAAGAGGGATCCGCGACAAAAGTTGGGCGAATCCTGACGAGGTCATCGTAATCGTCACCTCATCTTCATTATCATCATCATCCGCATTTTAAAGCTTCTTTGAAGAACTTGGCGAATGCCCGCTCTTTCATCACAGGTTCTATTCGTCATGCCAGGTGATTTCATTGTAAACATGTTTTAGAGAATACTTTTGATGCTTTCGTCGTGATGACGTATTCGATGCGCCCTGCTAAGTGATCGGTATCCTAATCCGCGTAGCACCGAACAGCGAGACGTTAATTGATCTACACACTACAAACTGTTTAGAGTACACTGTGTGCTGTTCTGTGTTTTCTGTGAACATTAGTGACCACATGCCATTTTTTTTCTATTTTACCTGTCACGCAAAGAGAAAGCGGACCCCGAACCGAAATATCGCGTAGAATAGTGATAACGATATTGCACAATTCCGCAATCTGCTATCAGAAACAATAGGGGACCTCGTCTTGAGCACGTACAACCGGAAGAATGCATATAATTCATTTTTTCGTACAAGAATTAAATAATATTGCAATCCCTCTGAAGCAAATAAAAAGAAATAAGGAAGGAAGACAACCATGGATTGCAGATGAATACATCAATAGAACGAAGTATATATACCTGTTTCATTCATTTATTACGACTTAAGATAGCTGCGAATTCCTAGAATACACCCGTCTGTGCGGGTACGAGAGAATGGATCAGGCGACAAGTGCACCCACACAGACGCACATTTAATACACCCTACGTGACACACACACTAGGACAAAAAACTAACAAACGAACACAAAACAGTATAAATACACACGACAAAGGGACACTGCTACCAGCGTCTATTACCAGCGTTCTACTATTATTGGTCGGCGTTCGTGCTCACGGTTGGTTCGGTGCGGCTGCAGCGTTGTATGGGTCCAGTAACCGGCGTCGAGAAGGCGCTCGACGTGTTGCGGGTGGCGTCGCTGGCGGCGTCGCTGGCTGCTTCGTACAAGCTCCCGGTCCAAGCGCCCGTGGAGGTGTTGTTGGCGTTGTGGGCACCACCCGGATGGGTGGCAACGCTGGAGACACCGCTGGTCGTAGCAGGTGGTAGCGTCCTCCGTTGACACCCCGAAACGGGCTCAGGCATGGCAGGAAGTCCACGATGCGAAGCGGTAGATCAAGAGCTCACCGGAGCAGCAGCCGGCGTCGCTCTCTTCCTGCCGAAGCGTCCCTGACCCGACGGAGCCTCTGATTCTCTGTTCTTTCCCCCCGTGCCTCGCTCTCCCTCGCCCTTTCATACCCTTGGCATGAATCTACGTAAGTCTTGTCGTCGTCTTCTCCTTCTTCACTACTCCACCAATCATCTCTTTCCACCTCACCGAATGCGTCTTCATCTTCTATAGTCTTCGGTTAATCCATGTCGTCCTTATCTTCAGCCTCCACGTCTTCTTCACACCTCTTTTCTTCTTAATTTTATTTTAGACGTCCTATTATATGTGACAAGGGCCCCCTCTCTCAAGAGTTTTTCCATGAAAAACTGCTCACTTCATCCTCATCTTCAGGCCATCCGGCCAACCGACTATCTTCTTTGGTGATTCTGGACCCAGCATACAACAGACCGCAGATGTCCAGCACACACCAAAAGCACACCACTAACACAGCACACCAAACTGAATTTTCGGAACATAAACACACCACTGCCGTTGTCCGTACAGAGCCCTTAATAAACATGTTGATGTCCACAACACACTGCTTGTATAATCACATAACAACAACAGCAGCAACAACCACAACAATAAGATACTTTCTAGAGGAACCTAGCACGACAACAACAACCAGGTACATTCTAGAGATACCTAGAGCTACAGGGCAGAAAACTGAGCTAGTTGGTATACGTTCATGATGATAAATCCATGCGCTCACAAACAACGACACAGAGGGGACACAGCGCTTACTCGCAACAAGAATTTTTATTCAGAGGCTTCTATATATATGCACAAACACCAAAACAAACCGAGAGCAATCGCGCGAATTTTCTCTGCTAATTTTTTCCCTGCTCATCGGTCGGCATGTGGCGTGAGATTGCTCTGGGTTTGTTTTGGTGTTTGTGTATATATATATAAGCCTCTGAATAAAAATTCTTGTAGTTGCGAGTAAGCGCTGTGTCCCCTCTGTGTCGTTGTTTGTGAGCGCCTGGATTTATCATTATATACCTAGAGCTGTTTAGTTGGCTCTCTCTGTATACAGGTATAATTTGTAACATATGACCTCCGTTTTGCCTGGCCCACCCGAAAACATCTCCCCCTTGATTTGGAGCCGATCTTTGATCGTCTGTCTTCATTCAAATTGGGCTTCTTTAGTGCGTCACCCCCTCCTGCATTTTCTTCCCACTGTACGTGGGCCCCTCGACAACATCACCTGTCTCCTCGGCCACTACCGAACAAGCTAGCCTGGGGGGGGGGGGGGCATAACGTACGGGACCCCTTTCTTCGTATTTCTTCAACATATTTAAATTAAAAACCTTCTTAGTGTCATCTATCAATAACTCACAATTCATGTCCTTTTTCTTCCGCGTCACAAGGTACGGGCCCTTCCATTGCATCAGTAACTGATTATGATCCGTGGGTAGCAGGATGAGAACCTTTTCGCCCGGATTCAGATTCCTGTGGGTGGCTTTCTTGCCATAGTGGCCCTTATAGCGTTCGCGCGCCCTTTCCAGGTCTTGATGTGCCAGCGTGCATGTTTCCTCCAACTTGTCCCGTAACTCAACAACGTATGTGTATGTTGTCTTGAGATCTGACGCAATCTCCTTATTTGCGCAGAGCTACTTGAGTATTGTAAGTTGACTTTTAACGGTTCTCCCATAAAACATCTCGAAGGGCGAGAAACCAAGTCTCGTTTTCGGTACTTTGCGATAAAGAGAACAAAAGAGCTGGGAGATATCTACCCCATTCAGAAGGTGTCTCTAGGCACATTTTCCTGATCATAATTTTGAGTGTGCCGTTGAAACGCTCTTTAAGCCCATTACACATAGGATGGTAAGGCGTTGTCAGTAACTACCTTACTGACAAAAGGCGGTTAACCTCCTTCATTAGTTCCGATGTAAAGTTCGAGCCCCGGTCACTCAAAGCTTCCCTCGGGAACCCATAACGCGAGAACATCTCCACAAGAATCTCCGCCACTTGGATACTATCAATAATCTTAAATGAAATAGCGTCAGGATGACAAGTGGCCACGTAAATCAGAATAAGCACATATCTATTGCTTCTGGCGGAAACTGGAGATATAGACCCCACAATGTCAATAGCCACTCTTTGAAACGGGAGGTCGATGGCTGGCATCTTGCCCAAAGGTACGGGACCAACTCTTCTCTTCAGAACTTTGCGCTGGCACACGTCACATGAGCGAACAAAGCGTTTAACGTCACTCTGGACACCTGGCCAGAAGAACTCCTCGGTGATTCTAGACAACGTTTTTTGAACACCTTGGTGTCTGTCCATAATGGCGTCATGTCCTAAGCGTAACACGGTCTCTCTCATATCTTTCGGTAACACCAGCTGTTGGACCCGCCTTCCTTAGATAAATTTGCATTCCCTGTACAGAAGACGGTTTACCAATTGATTTTCGAATGACGTACGACTCCTCTTTCTTTTCACTTTTTCCCCGACTCTTTCGAAGCAGGCCTTCAAGCTCGGGTCTCCTCTTTGCCTAATTGCAATTTCGCCCGGTGTTACGCTCAGGCATATCGTAACAGGAGTAGAGAGCGGACGCTGCGTTGCTCGGGCTGTCGCTTGAGCTATTGTCTCCACTGCCGACGAGAAACTGACTGCACCCGTCTGAGCTGTCGCGGGCCTTTCCATCCTCTGGATGTTCTTCAACGTCGAACATCCTCCACTCGGGATCGAGGTCTTCGACACTTCTTGCACCCGTGATGTTTTCCAAGATGAGATCGTATATGGGTTGGTCTACGCATTTTGCCACTACCTGCCCGTATAATATGGCGTGGACACTAAAATCCTGAATTCAGGAAGGTACCTCACTGTGCTATCTACAAGAGTGACGGCCTACGCTTCCCCTGTAAGATCCTCTTCTTTCATCAGGATTCTCCGAACCAAGACTGTGTTGGATCCGCTTTCTCTAAGCACCAGTATAGGACGGTCTCCTATTTGCCCAAACACCACCGGCATTGCTGCTTTCGACCTGGGTGTTCCACTCACCGCCTCATTCCCCAGCGGCGTTTGCTCTCCTTTCACCTGTGGAACTTCAGATGGCGTGACAACTTCTACCCTAGAGTCGACAACGCATGCAGCTTGGTCCTGCGTTCTTTATCGGCACTCATCCAGAGTATGACCCCTCCTCTTACAACCTTGACACACAACCTGTGTTTTTTGGGCAACGCTACTAGTCCGGCAGTCAACTGCACGGTGTCCCACCTTGCCGCAGAGAAAACACCTTACTGGCGCCTTAGATGCTCCGCCATATGCTCTTGATTTTGTCGCATCTGTCTCTAGGACCTTTTAGGTTTCTTCCTTTGCCTTACTCAAATTTTTCAGCCCTTGAGCCTCAAGGAATCGGTATGCAGTGTCGGCGTACTCTTCCAATGAACACAACTTTTTCTTTCTTTCAAGAATAGCGCTAGCTTTGAGCTGCAACATGCTAAAAATTGCTCTGTGACCAGCTTGTCACGCACCCTTTCAAAACTCTTTTCTGTGTTTGACATATCAAGCCACCTATCAAAATAGTTGGTCAGCCTGCAGGAATACTGCTTAGCGGCTTCAGAATCCTCGGGTTTCGCGGTGCGAAATCTCTCACGAAAACCTTCTGCCGTAAGCCTGAATCTTTGGAGGAGTGCCTTCTTGACTTTCTCGTAGTCCATAGAATCAGCAGCTGGCATCCTCCCAAACATTTTCAGCGCCTCTTCGACTAAACACATGCCCAATGCCGTGGCCCATTCACTGAGCTCCCAGCCTTGCCCAAAAGCTAGCCGCTCAAATCGTTGCAGATATGCGCCCAGATCATCTCTCTTGTCATAGAAAGGAGCCATCAGTTTCCTTGGACAAACTCTAGCCTGTCTAGGAGACTCTCTACCCGCTAAGGAACGCTGATCACTGTCCGTGATCTCCTCATATCCTCCCGCGACATGCGCCTGTTTACACAAAGAAACTCCTCCCGTTCTATCTTTTTCTCTTGTTCTTCTGCATCGCGAGCTCTTCTAGCCTCTCGCTCTTCTGCCTCGCGAGCTCTTTTCGCCTCCCACTCTTCCGCCTCGCGAGTGTCTGCGCGAGCGTCTGCGCGTGCCCTTTCCTCTCTCTGCCTATCTTCCTCCTCTTTCTGCCTCTTTGCCTCCTTTTCATAGAGACGCTAGGTCTCTTCCTCTCTTAACCCCAGCTTGAGCGCCAGTCTCAATGTTTTTGCCAAATCCATCCATTCTGCCGTCGATAAATCGGAAGAATCCTAGACAAAGCAAGAAGAAAAAAGGAAATGGATCCTGGCAGGAGGAGGAGGAGGAAAAACATTTATTCAGAGCAAAAAACTGGTTGGGTTGAGTACGAGAACCCATTGGTCGTCATCATAATCCGGCCCCTCTCAGCCAGCAATTTCTGGTCGAGTGGGCTGTGGCTATGAAGGGTTGCCTCCCAGCGCTCATGAGTCGGATCGGGATTGCTGTCCAAGTCTGGGTTTTCTTGACATTCCCAAACCGCGTGAAAGAGTGTGCCAACTGCTCCACAGAAGGGCAGGACGAATTGTAGGTTTCTGGGTACCATTTACTCATTAGGTAAGGATTGGGCAGAGTATTTGTTTGTAGTCGCCTGATTATGTGCTCTTCATATTTACATAGGGTTTTGTGAGGAAGAGGATATTTCCTTCTTGTGATCTTATAGTACTCCGTAATTTCTGCGTAGCTTAGTAAGGGTGAGGGGTTGTCAACTATGTCAGAGAGAGGCTGCGTTCCAGATGCTCGGAGGAGGAGAGCTCGAATGAATGAAAAACTTTATTGTATAAGGGTTATTTCTCGCAGCGTAGGTGGAGCCCTCAGTCCAGGGCCCCAGCGGCCTTTGCAGTCTTGCGAGCCCTGTCGATTAGCTTGAGCTGCTCTTCAGGCTTCGAGCTGGACAGCGCAGCCTCCCACTGCTCCGGTGTAGGTGTGTAGTTTATCGGCGCTGCCTGCGTTTTCTGACAGGCCCATGTAACGTGGTAAAGCGTTGCATGTTCGCCGCATAGCGGGCATTTGTTATCATAAGTGGATGGATAGATTTTGCTGAGTAAAGTCAGATTGGGGTATGTATTAGTCTGTAGTTGTCTCCAGGCAACCGACTGCTGTTTACTAAGGTCTTTGTGGGGAGGCGGGTAGGTCCTCCGGAGGGCTCGTTGGTGTTCTAAGGTGGCTCCATACCGTCTAGTGACTGCGTCCAGTTCCCCTTCGGTGCGCGCCTCCCGGTTGGCGTATGCTCGGGCATTGGCGTCCGCACATTGGTTCCCTTTGACAGCCTCATGGCCTGGTGTCCACGTGATGAAGCATCTCGTAAAAGTGATTGTCCTCGCCTTGAGTATGTGAATGGCTCCAGTGGATATGCGTCCATTACTGTATCTTCTGCACGCCTCTTGCGAGTCTGTAATGATGTGTGCATGTGTTGGCCGCCTCATTGCCCGTCGTTGAGAGGTGCCCTGGCGTCCAGAAGATCTGGATGTTGGAAGGATTAGACCTTTCCAAAATTTCCCAACACGGAGCGCCAACGCGGCCTCTGAGGTAATTGCGTACAGCTGCTTGT